>NC_071983.1:1836312-2045219 GCF_026283585.1 Hylaeus volcanicus | reverse complement strand
CTACAGGTTTCTCCTCTTCGCTAGGCCCTTCGGTTGGCTTTTCTTCCGCAGGTATTTCGGCCTCTTCAGTCGCTGTTCCCTCTTCCACCGGCTTTTCAGTTGGCGTCTCTTCTGCAAGAGATGGTTTCTGAGTGCCTTCTACACTTAATTCATCCTCCTTGCGCTCGGCAGGCTTGGTTGGCTTGTGCTCCTCGAGTGGTCCTTCCTTCGCCAACCCAGCTTCCGTGATCGGTTGCTCGGTCGATGGCAATTCAGGACCTTCGGTCTGAGCTTCCTCTTTCATCGGTACACCCTCTGGTTCTTCAGTCATCTGTTCCTCTGGAGCCACCGTAGATGTTTCTTTGGTTATCGGTTCTTCGGTCAGTTCGACAACAGGCTGCTCGGTGGATACCGGCTCCTCAGGCTTCTCCTCTTCAGCTGGGACCACTGTTGGATGAACTTCCACCATTAAAGTGCCTTCAGTTGGTACCTCAGCCTCTGCCTCTGCTACTTCTGGTGCCACTGACGAACCTTCGATTTCTGGTGCGGTTGTTTCTTTAGGAGTTTCTTCTACGGCTGGTTCTTCGGTTGCTTCACCCTCGCCAACAGGTATCTGCGGCGTGCTTCCCTCTTCAGCCTCTGGTGCCTTAGCGGTAGATAGAGCCAGCTCCTCTCCTGAAACAGGTTTTTCGGTAACCTGTTCTTCAGGTGTCACCTCGCCGAGACTAGGCTTCTCGCTTGGCAAAGCTTCTTCTGGAGCAGCTGTGGCTTGTACTTCAGGTTTCTCTTCTTCGGTCGAAGGCTTCTCTTCTGGAACAGGACTAACTTCCGTAGATGGTTCTTCGGCATGAGGAGCTTCAGTCGAGTGCGCCAAAGTCTCAGTGGTTGCTTCTTTGCCCTCTGTACTCTGCTCTTCGACACCTGGTTCCGTTGGATGTTCTTCAGCAGATTGAACTGGCGCTTCGGACGCTTGTTCTCCAGATTCCATTTCTTTCTCGGTGGATTCGCCTTTAGCAGGTGTCACTTCTTCGCTGGAGTCGCTGACTTCCTCGGAGGAAGTTTCGCCAGATTCGTCGATGGTTAGACCCTTGGTTGGTAATTCCTCCTCGGCGGAAGTCTCCTTCGATGGCGGTCCTTCGGAAGATGGCGTCTCAGCGGTGTGATCTTCAGGTACGCTCGGTTTCTCAGGGTGTTGAGTCTCCTCTTGTGGAGCCTCTTCAGTTGGCGTTGAAGCCTCCAGACCGGGACTAACTTCAGTACCTTGTGGAATACCTTCCGTCGCTTCTTCTTGTCCAACAGGAACTTGGCTCGTTTCAGTGACAGATGGAACAGCTTCTTCCTTCTTTGGCTCCTCGCTTGTCGGACCTTCGGTAACAGAGGGTTCTTCGGGTTGCTTCGTTGGTGCTACAGTTCCCTCCTCACTTGGTGTCGCTTCCTGTTCCTTAGGACTCGTCGTTGCCTCCGACGAAGGTGGAAGATACGTCGTGGGAACCTTCTCCGGAACCTCTGTGGCAAGATTGTCAGGTACGAACTCTGATGGCTTCATGTCAACCGAGCCTTCGGTTACGTGAATTTCAGGGACCGATTCTTTGTCTTCTGCTTTGCTTTCAGGTACGCGATCGGTGACGGGAATGCCAGGTGGACCCTGCTCTGGAATCTCCGGAGCTTCCTCTTCTCCCATTTGTTTCTCCGTTACGGCAGGCTGCTCAACCATAACAGGCTCTTCGGTAGGTATGCCATCTTCCTTCTTGGGAACTATTCCAGGTTGTACCTTGCCAGGTTCGGGTGCTTTGTGATCGTATACCTCTAACTCTGGCTTCTGTTCAACTTCAGCTTCTGTAACCGTTTGTACCTCACCTTCTTCGGGAGTTGATGCTTCCGATGGCGTTTCCTTTTCTCCCTCTTCGCTAGGAACTTGTTCAGTGCTTGGTCCTTCTTGCGCAGGTTTCTCAGTAGTCATTTCTATCTCGGGAGTGGCAGCTTCCTCTGGCTTTCCTTCGATCGATTCCACTGTCGTGACCTTCTGTTCAGGTTCTGAGACCTCTGCAGGGGTTTCTTCTTCTTTAGCCACTTCCGTTATTTGTTCTTCCCCTAAGCTTTTAACTGTGGTGCCCTCTGGGAGTGTCTCAGGTGACGTCTCAGGTAATTCTGTAGGTTTCTCAGGTGCTTCGGTTGACTGTGGTTCTTTGGGAGCGGCAGCTTCGGTGGCGCTTGGCTCCTGTTCCACACTGGTCACGGGTTCTTCAGGTTTCGTCTCGATCTCACCTTCTTCCATCGCTTTTTCGGTGCTTGGTTGTTCGGTTGGTTGTTCCTTCTGCGAACCTTCGGTTTGTTCCTTCTCTAACCCAGTCTCCTCTGTAACGGGTTGTTCCTCTACTTGTTTCATCGTCACCTGTTCTTCGGGTACCTCTGGTTTCGGCGAAGACGTTTCTGGCGTTTCTTGAGGAGCTGTCGTTTTCGCGAGTCCTTGAGTAGTCTCTTCTGCAGGCTTAGCAGTCGTTTCTTGACCACGATCTTCGCCAGCCGGTGTTGCCTCTGTCTCAGCCTCAACGGGTTCCGTTGCTTCAGCTCCCGAAACAGGGCTTTCCGTGTATTCTTCCGAAACGCCAGCTTCCTTCTCAGTTGCTCCAGACACTGGGAGTCCTTCTTCAGGCGCTTCTTCCTCAGGTTTCTTCCCAATTGGCACAGGTTCCGTGACACCTTGAGTGCTGCTCTCCTCTTTGTGATCTTCTGGAATCGCGTTGTCGAAGCCTGGGAAGGACTCCTCGGTGCTTCCAAGACCAGGAAGTTCCTTTTCAGCTTCCGTCACTGCCTCCACTGTGGTCTCGACAACGCCCTCCTCGGTGGATTGCTCCTCCTCGCCTCTTGGCACCGTTATGAGCTCGTCTTCATCTGCACAAAATGAAGTATACATAAAATTATATTAAAATTGTGACCGAATTATTTGCAAAATGGCTACGAAGGATCGAATTTCTTACCGCATTGATACGTGGTCGGGCAACATTTGCCCTCCGGCGGTGGCAAAGCGGTGCAGTTCTTTCCGTGCGTCTTCATGGGCGTACCACAGTTCTGAACAGCGCAGGCGATGTCACCGCGGAAGCAGTAGCAGTGCTGACAAGGCTGCTTCGAGTAGATCAGATCGCCATCCTCGTAAACGTTTCCTTCGTGATAACATTGCGGCGATGCTCCGGGCGCTAGCGTGGTGGTCATAATCAGGCCAGGCGTTGGTTCAATCGTGGTAGCAAGATCCTCGTCATATTCTGTTGGCGATTAATATTGGAGATAATTATGAGGAAAATTACGCTGGAGACTGAAGAAAGTTGTTTGAAGAAAGATGGAAGGTTATGGAAAAGTACATGATAGCATTCTATGTGCTCATTCTATGGAAATAAATTTTTTTCTCTTGACGTCGATACGAAAGGGTCATGGAAGAGCATGCTTTATCCATATTAGACACTATTTATGGATATCATTAACGGTTTAGGCTGCATGAGACAGAAAACCTTTGCACTTATTTATAAAACTTTTAAATTATTATAGTTTTCCCTCAATTTTCATTCAAATGAATAGCCATCTAGCGGTCAAAAGGCCGAACTATTTTTCGGAGCATGGTCAGCGCCTCTATCGAGAAAACGCCCAAGTTTGTTCTCGAATAGTTCCTATGTTTACTGCTAGATGGCGCCAATTTCAGTTGTTTTTACCGACATAGTCGGCACATTACCATCATGTCGGTAATTACCATATAAATGACGCCATCTAGCGGTGAAGAGAGGAACTATTCGAGGACAAACTTGAGCGTTTCCCCGATAGAGGCGCTGACCGTACTCCGAAAATTTGTTCGGCCTTTCAACCGCTAGATGGCGACACAATTTTCTGCGGGAAATTTGAATGTCTTTTTATTAAATTATATAAATGCTTCATTAGAAGCATTTGTAGATACTATTGAGTAGTTTAAAAGTCTTTTTCATACGAATTTAGATATCTATGACCATGATTAGCGTAATGAATGCGCTCAATAATTCTTCTGTACATTGTTTAGAGATATCTTAGACGATTTAGCCGGCGTGAGTCAAGGAAACGCTCACACGGTCGTTGTTTCGTCACTTGCGTCGCTAAAATTGGTACTGGTAGACTCCCCTTTATCATAGATTAATCATAGATTATCATAGATTATATTTTCCTCGAGAAAATATAAAAGGGTGAGAAAGCCGCATAAAAATCCGTCAAATTGTTCTGGACATTAGTAATTTTCTTGTGAAATTGGAATGGGTCACAAAGTTAATGTTGATCTGTTCTAGTATTATTCAGATTTTAGATGGAGTCAACGATCCTCCCCAGAGGCAGAGGACCGAAGAAGAGTCGTTACCCGCGCCTGATGCGCAATAACCAACGGCCCAGGCCTTCGAGTTCCCCTCCATTGAATGAGTCAAAGTTATGATTTAGCGCACGATCGAAGGGACTCACCGCAATTGTATTTGACCGGACAACACACGCCTGGTTGGTAGACTGGCCTGCATCCGGCCACCCGCAGAGTGCATTCCTGCATGACGCAAGTGGTCCTGTTCCTGATGCAGTAACACAGCTCGCAAGGATTCTGTGGATCGGTGGGCAGCTGGGCACCGTCCGCGTAGAATCGATCGTGAAGGTTGCAGCCATAATTGTCGTGGAATCCTAACGCCGTGGAACCGGAAGTGGCCGCTGGTGCTGTGGTCGTGGACGTCAGCAACTGCACCGGGACTTCTGGACAGGTGATCACGGGACAGCATTGGTCTGGTCTCTTCTCGACTGTGCAATCCTGGCCTATCGCTTTCGAGAAGGGGCAAACCCTCAGGTAACACATCAGCATCCGATTGTGGCACGTGCAGTTCAGGCATGGCTCGTTCGTCACGATTCGATCGCCTTCGTCGTAACGCTGGTAGTTGTAGTAGCATCCTGCCGAAGCTATGATAACGCGAACATTGAAATTAGATCCTTTTGGCTCGAGAAATTCCAAGTTCGATAGCGATAGGTATATCGACCGTTCGAGTATAATTTCAGGGATGAATTCGTGGCATCAGAAATGTAAATGTTTGGTCGTCCGTATCTGATTCTGTGCAATCAGGAATGAATATGCAACAGTTATGATTTGGGGGTTGTTTAGGGAAGCAAATTGTACGTATCGCGTTAGCTTTACGATATCGCGCGGAGTTGGCAATCTACAGGAAACGTGTTTCGGTCCCGCAACTATGAGACGCGATAATCAGACGGTGTTGAACGATTTTAATATTCATCGAAAGGATCGATTGAAAGCGGTGCCGTGCAAGAATGGTCGAGGCGGCACGTGCTGTCTGTTCGGTTGCGATACAATTAACGTCACGTCGGTGGCGTGCGCGTACATCGATTAGGAGTAATAAAACTCGCCGCGCTGTACATACCTCCGTCGTATTCTGCAACTTGTGTGGCATCGTGGTCGAGTACTGGCGCTGTAACAGAAATAACAAGGGTGTTACTCTTCGTATGACGTATATATTATCCTAATCGCAGAAAATTCCACCCTTTTCCAATCTATCGTTCTTTTCAACGTCATCTTGCCCGACCCTTGCACTAAATTGAATGCTGCCAGCGAATAAAATCCTCCAGCAAAAATTAGTTAAACAGTTCACGAATATCGATCGATGCAAACTCGATAATTGAGGTGGAGGGTAACGAAACCGCGCGAGGGGCTCCATTCGCGGACAGACCCAATCCACACGCTACAAAATCAGTTCGAAATTGCCTGCCATTGAAGCAGCGACAATACAGGCAATTGGCAGATTCGGATCGATACCCGTTCGAGTTTCTCGTCTGCGCGAGCATTGAATTCCAACGTTCGGGGCGGTTCGCGGGGCGATGCAATCTCAGGAACTCCAATTCCCATGAAATTCGTAGGGAAACGAGTTGTGTCTCTCCTGTGCATGCAGTTTATCATAGTAATTACCGACGGGATGCGTTTGGCCGGAGGGTGAGCCGGCTCTAACAACGGAGTGAGTCAAAGCGTCATATGGCGCGAGCGTACGTGGGCGAATTCTCGTTAACACCCTCGCCCCAGTCGAACGAATTGTATGCCGAGTGCACATGGAATACAGAATTCTCTCTGGACCTCTCCGTCTCTCTCCATCTGTATTTTTCTCTCCTGTTCCCTTTGCCTACGACAGTGATTCTTAACCACCGTGACGCTGCAGCGCCGACCGCTAAAAATTACTGCGAATGCTTTTCTATGCTTCGTTAAAGAGAAGTGAAACTTTTCGATGTATTGGGCGGCAATATTGATTCCTGCTAACGTATACATATACTCTCTCCATGGAAATACTGTCCGAGTAGGTTCGCGATAGTATTTGGTTGGATCCGGCGATATTGTATAGTGTAAACGAATATGACGCCTAAAGTAGATACAATGATAGCAATTAAAGGTCGTATATTTTGTTCCTTCTTTCTCTTTTTAGATTGTGTTACGAGTCTAGAAAAACAAAGAATTTTTCAATCATATCGCGAGCTCGAGAAGGTTAAGAACCACTGGTCTACGGCGACACGTTAGCGTGAAAACGTGCTAGCAGACGGGTCCAGACACGCATCAGCACATCGGAGCCTATTCTGAACTCCGTTCTTGGCTTACGCGCGGGGTTTTCGCAATTTCTTTGGAATTGAAGTGCCGCGCGCGGGCTGGAGAGTTCGATTGTTCGTGAAAACGCGACGCGCCACCCTCCGAGGATGCGATCGTTCGCCATTCTTTCTGCTCGCACAATAAGCCTCTCTGTTCGTCGATAGAACCGTGGCAATCCCTTTGAAAATCTCAAAATAGCTCCAACTAGTCATCGCGACTAGTTACTCTGCTATAACGATATAAAATAGGTAAATGCATCTACGATCGTTGATACGTAGGATCGGAGGTGGTGTAGGGTCTACGAATTCGCGAGCGAACGTACTGTCCTCTTTTGGAAACTTTTACTTGTACTTTTTTTCTTCGAAAACCGACCAGGAACTCCTTGGAATGCACAAAACGTACACGTACGCGGATACGTGCATCGCGACACGCAGGATTCGAATGTACAGTATAATCTTTTCATTGAATGCACCGAGCTGGCAGATTTATTACAAACTTTGCAAAGATTTTCGGTAGACCCTATGACGAATATTGGAGGAAGACTTGTTTCGGTCGAACCGAGAGTCACCACCAGGGTTAACTTCGTTCTGATCTGAAGCATGTTCTACAAAAAGCTTGTCCGTTTCCTTATCACAGGAAATAACGTACGAACGATACTGTCGAGTTCCTGTGAGCAGGAAGGCGTGGGAGGAGACGAGTGTCGATCCGGAGGTCCCATTAGGCGGTCGATCGGAAGCCGATCCGCGGCTGCGGAGGCGCGAGGTTGAAATGCGCGGCGCGTGCGTTTCCGCAAGGTGCACCCGGCCAGCGTTGCGGACATTGGTTTCCGTACGTGCGTCGCAGCAAGAGAGAGCCACAAGGCATATTCGAGAATCAGCATTCCGCGGCGCGGGAAGCGTGCTGGCGGCGGCGGCGGTTTCCAGCGAATTGAATTGTACTGGGAAGCACTGCGAGCTCCGTGAATGGAAGGCCCCATCGTGTCCCGCGGGTCCCACGAGCGGGTCCCAAGCCGCGTGCCTCCACGTTACACGGGCCCCGAGCACGTACCGTGTGTACATCGCTCCGCCGAGACGATTCTTGTCTTGCACGGTGCCCGCGCTAAATTATTGCGCCCGTTCGGCCGCCGCTGCCAGCGCAGGGCACCGGACGCTTTATCGAGGTGTCGGCGAGTCGCGCGTGATTACAATCTCGTACAACTCTCGGGCGCACCGTTGTCCGGCCCGATTAATGGCGTAAGCAAATTTACGCGAGTTACGCGACCCTGACGCCTCTACGCTTTTTTTGCGCCGAACCCCCGTTACATTGTCTGCCGGCGTGATTATCGACGTGGCTCGAGCAACAGGTGCGAAGAAACTCGGCTGCTTTTTTTTTTCTTCGCCTTTTTGCGGCCGCCACGATAAATTATTTGTTCCTTCCAGGCGAGCACCGGTTAGCGATGGGAGCGAGCCGCGAGCGAGTAATACGATAACTCCGGTCGAGAGTATTTAACGAGGTTCTCTATGCTGAACGGGCTAAGTACTGTGGTTATCGTTGTTGGTTATCGCTTCACCAGGAGGAAAAGGTCAAGAGAAAATGTAAACGAGTACGCGTTAAAGTTGATTGAATTCCTAGTCCCAGTTCCTATCTCTGTCCGTTCTTCGTGCACCGTAGTCCAGCCTCCCTGCTATGTCCTCGATGCGCCCCTAATCGATTTAGAGGTGACGGATGAATTAAGCGGAATAAATCGACGGCTAACGGGATCGTCCCGCGGGCGACGAGAAGGCAAACAAGGTGTTTCTGTTTCCGCGACAATCGCCTCGAATTCCCCGCGAGAAATTTCCATGCTTATCGAAGAATTCCGTCCTTTGATCGCGGAATTCCAGAGGCGGTGATTAATCGGGGACAAACGGTCGGCCTCCTTGGGCCTTATCGTCCTCAACAATATACACGATCTTGCCTCGGGACTGGAAACCCCATTTGCATGAACGGTAATCGAGGTCAGATCTCCGTGCACCACGGAGACTCGCAGTCATTATGTAAGTCAACGGTCTTCGATTACCTTGCTCTTTCCTCGTCTGCCTTTTCATTAAGTAGCGTCTGTCTCTGTCTCGAGGTGCTCGGGCGCGGACGCTGCACTTAGCGATGGAACTGATACGATTAGGCTTCGATACTCGAACAATTTAGTGGGAAGGTATGTGGTAAATTGTTTGAATGCTTTGTACGAAGACAGTTGAGAACGGATATGTCAAGTTCACCGCGAAGTTTTAGACGATACTAAGTTATCAATCGTCTAAAGAATCCGGCTCCAAAATCAGACGGTCAATAATGACTATTTCTATATTCCCACAGGCGATACTCTCCTATCGATTTACCGCTACCAATGACATTCCGCGTCATTCCCATCGCTAGGTCCTCGAGTGTTCAAGAGGAAGGAACCCGTGGAAAGAAGACAGCAGCGAGCGAGAGCGACGACATTGCGCGCGCGTTATGAAATCATCCCTGGCGGCCTTGCCTTGCGAAAGTTCATTACCATCAACCGCACACGCTCCGATGAGCACCTGGCTCCCTGCTCCTCGGCGCGTATCGCGTGCACGAAATTCTGCACTGCTAGTCCTCCAAGGTCGCGGTTACCCGGCACCGCAACCGTCGCGGTGGAATCCACCGCGGTGGCCATGAAGAACGCCACGAAATAATTTCGTCCCCCGTGTCGGATGAAAAGGCTTGTTACGACGAAACCGTTCGGCTGCGAGGATGGATCTGCGGTCGTCCTGCAACGCTATAGCTCCGCGGTCGAACACTTTGCCGTCTGGATTCTAACGTCCTAAGCCATCATCGCGGAGCTTCTTCTTTTCTTCGTGGAAGAGGAGTGGAGGCTGCGTGAGGTATCTCTGGACCGACGGGGATGGTCTGTCGGATGACTGATTCGATGCTTTGCGAGTCCGCGTTGTTGAGCCTTGTAACTTATTGGCAATATCGTCTTAACTGGCCATCGGACAAGGTGATCTATCAAGAATCTAAGTAAGAGATCCTTGGAAAATTTCTCTCGTAGGATACCTAGTCGCAAGCTCAGCCAGTTATTGCTTATTCTCTCAGAAATAATTTTGTCCATTTCTGTATTAGAAATAACCTCCGTAAAATGGCTTCGAAGTTCCCAGTAGCTCCCATCTAAAATTCTAGTGAAAATTGAGCCATTGACAGAAAGTGCAAGCCGACCAGTTTGCAGGAGCTTGTATCCCTCCCAGAGGTTCGTATCTCACCAGTCGATAGTTCAGGGTTTCGGTATACGTCTGCGTTATCTGTGAGAAGCTGCACGACACGTTCCGTAACCTTTGCACGCCGATTACGGTTCAGAATGTCGCTTCAACGCCTCGCAGGGCGACAGAGATCGCGAAACCGATAAACGATGTCGTCATGTGCTCATAATTGATCGGGACGTTCACGGTCTTCCAACAGTCAATGTCAATGCCATCGGTATCAAGCCGTGTTGCGTCCAAGATGTTGACCGACCGGTTCTGCCGTAATATGCAAGCGTTCGCCTGCAACGCCGGCACTGTTTCGAGGACAATCATAAATTAATTTCTATTTTCAATCGAGTTCATTGCCGCCCGGCTACGCTGCGCGTCTGGCGTTGATGGATCGACAAAAGGAAGATGGAGTCGCTGGACAAGTTGCTTGACCAACTTCTAACGATTAACTGTTATTTCCTACGGGAGTGATTGAACGACGGCATTCACGCGCCATTGTCGAAGGATTCAGAAAATATTTCAATGTTCGCCGCGCAAACAATTTTCTCGAGTGCTAAAGTCCGGTATACGCGTTGTTCTTCTGGCAGATGGACGATTCGAACAGTACAATGGACAAGTATTCGTTTCCTTTCTTCCCTGGTATCGATCTTGCTTCTAATTATTACCATTACGGAAGATGTATGGTTCTATGTTATAGGATTTTGTAAAAATATTTAAACAAACAACTTGACGCTAAGTCAGTCGAGACTCAAGAAATACAACACCCAACGCGCTTCTGGGTCATTCTAGATGAGTCTTACGATATCTCTCCGCTGCATTAGAAATGTACATTTCTTCTCGATGACAGAACTATTCCTCGCTGTTTACCGCCTGTCAAATCATTTTACACTTGGCACACGATGCGCATCACCATTTAGAGTACAAGGATAGCCAGTCTTTGAGTTAATGAATATTCCAGCGCGGACTGGTGCAAACGTACTCCTAGATTAACCCGCAGGCTACTCTCCGAGGGGATTCTATGCCGCGACCTGAAAACGTGAATCCTCAGGGAGACCTGTGTTTTACGTCTTTTTCAGCCGTTTTTCTTTGAGGTCACATTGCCAGGGCCTTCTGGCCCCGCCAGACCTGCACAGGAGGAATTAACACGATTATTTAATCCGTGTCACGACGGAGTAGCACCCACACGTTCCGTTATACCCCTCGTCGGATGACCGCCGCTGACCTCGCCACCTCTGCGAGTAGTCTCGAAAGCTTAGAGAAGGATGCGAGGAGGAAAGAACAGAAGGAACACGCGAGTCCTCTCGCGAAGCACCAACCACAACGAATCCTTTCTGCATCCTTCTGGCTTAGAATTCCCCCTTGAGTCGTATCAACCGCTTTATCATTTATTCTCCTTTTGCAGGTGAAAGCTACTTGGGACGCATTCTCACGGCGGTGATAAGCAGCGCCATTCGTAAATAGAGTGGCTGAAGATAAACGTCCCTTGTAGCGCTGCGTCACAGGGCGACAGATGGACGAATGCTGGGAATCTTTGGTGACGTTTGAAAAGGGCTTCAAAGTTTCTATATCTCTAGCAGCCAAAGAATTGCCAAAGTGATCATTTTCCAACACTGTACCCTTCAAGCAAACCGTCTCTTGCGATCGCGGATCAATGGCCTCACATTTTGGGACAATAAGTATCTTTGGCAATCGTTACATAACGCGTACAGGCGAACCATCAGGCGGGAGGAAAACCGACTAATTATGCGGGAGTGTTTGCATAAGTACGAGCCGCGTGTACCTTCGCTAACAAGATTCGACCGCTACGTTTGCTTTACACGTCTCGAATTTTAAGCACCGTCCGAATTCGGCATCGTCGTGCCAAGTGCCGCGAGAATTGGACACTATTAGGTACATAGAGGACTCAAAGCCGCCGTTAGACCATCTGGTAATTAATGATTGCGATAACGATGAACGAGCATCCTCAAACAAAAGCCGAGATTCTCTACGAAGCCAAGCAAACCCGACGTGTTTGCCTAAATGTATTCGACAACCGAGTCCTGTTTACCGGGCAAGCGTGCGCGATGCAAATGAAGTTGGAGGCTAACTGGAATTTAGGTGACGCGATACAATATGGAAATTATTTTACGTGCATATACCGAGTTCGTACAGTTGTCGGAGAGGACCTACTCCAAGAGTCCAAACCGTGAAATTGTTTCAATCCTTCCTACACTAATCTATTCAATTCTGACTACAATTTATTCTTCTGTGTAATACACTACAAGCGATAAATATGCTTTTTGGAGTAACCCTCCTACAAGTTTCTTGTTTACATGGAGCGATTAGAAAGGAAAATCCCGTATCTACCCGGTTCTAAATCTGAATACGACCAGTCTAGGAACGCGTGGGATAAGTTGAGAAATTCCAGTTTACACTCACTTAGAGCCCGACGAACGCGACGTCGGCGTTCGCGACGGGGAAGCGTGGGTTTTTACACGATGGAAATTCCAACGAAAACCAGACACTCGTCCGCCAGGCCTGTTAACTCATCCGACATTTTCAGGAAGCATCGGAGGCTGCGGCGCGCTATCGACGCCGGGCTGCCAGCCTTCGTCAGCTCAACGACACTCGAAGATAACGACACTTTGGCCGGCATTAAGGCATAAATATGGAACGTCTCGGGGGGTCAGGTGCGGCGACATGGACCGTAAGTGGGCAACGGTGAGGTACGCGGTCAGTGACATCCCGTCTCTTCGCGGGCTTACAGGTTTGACCAGAATTCACAGCATCACGTGGATGCAGGCAAGTACAGGAACCGCTATTCGTGCAGCTGTGTGTCGGCCACGCACATTTTTTTTTCATCATCCTCCGCCTCTCCCCCACTACGAGCGTATCTGTTCGTCCAAGATTTCGTAGTCCGGTCCTCCCATCCAGTGGAAGAAATCAATTTTCCGTCAGCTTTCTTCCAGGTACATTCGTCTTGTCGACGTCGAGCGATCGACGATCGATAAACGCTCGATTATAACGGCGGTCAATGAATTAACGTGATTCCACCGTTCATCGAATTCGACGTTCCTGGATTCTTTCGTCCCGATGTTTTGCCGCGCTCGCGGGAGTCGTGTGTCGTCCGTGTGATCCCGTTTCAACGACCGTTTTCTCTCGAGGTGGTAATAATTTCAGGTAAATCGTTCGGCGACAAAAAACGTTCGGGTACGAGCGCAACGTGCTCGAGATGTTAAACTCGCGGTTTCTTGTCGCCTAGAACAGTGACTCTCAACGGATGCTAATTTCTGTTTAAAGAAATAGGAAGTGTAATAGAATCTCGATAGGGTGCCTCGACCCAGAGTCCTACAGAAGCTGCTCCTCCTGAGTGGAGAATGACAAATATCATTGTACGACTCGTAAATAAAAATATATTGGAATGCGTGGCATCGTTCGGAAGGAAGTCACACTATTCTCGAGGAACTTTGGCGAACGATGTAGAAACGAATGGGAAGCTGCTACTTCCAAGTGGACTATATTATCCGCAAGTCTCGGGAACTATTAGAACTTACCGACCAATAAGTCCAATAACGTTCATCAACGATCAAGTTGAGGATCGCTGATCTATGTGCTCGACAGCCTGACGGCAATACGTCGAGAATATCGATCTTTTCCGCGAACGCGAACGTCTTTCAAGCGCGCCGATCGTCCTCGAAGAAAACCACGAGCCGTCAGGAGGGATCGATGGGATCGCTGTCGATCTTTCGAGGCTCGAAAGGGAAACCGCGGCAAAAAGGACGCTGGATTTGCTCGCGAGGGACAGGAACGCCTAGCCGCTGGAAAAAAGGAAGAAACGAAGGGACGAAGTCGAGAAGAATTCGAACCGTTCCCGTCCGTTTATCCACACCTGCTGTTCGTTGAATTAGCCACAACCAATTGCCGCCAGAGTGGGGGGCATGGCAAAAAGGACGCATCTTCAATGAGCTCTCATTGACGATGCAACGTTTTTGCACGTCGATGCGTTCGAGGTAGCACGCTGTTCCGAGAACCATACGCGCCCTGTGCGCAACAGCGGGAAACAGGATCGATTTCAGGCTGGCGTTGATGGATCGTAGAAAAGGGATGACTGAGGCAGGGATAATGAACAGGGACGTAACGGGGCAGGGGTGGAAAGGAGCGCGAACTACTGGAGAACATTCGACGAGAGCGTCTTTTACGGAGAGACACGTTTTAGATAAAAAAAAAAACTCTACTCGTTATTATTGGGTTGGCAAGAAATTAATGTCGGTTTTCGAACTTTCGAACTTTGACACTTGGTTTTGTCGCTTGGTCGTTTCCCACGAACTTGACCCTGGAGATTGGCGTGACGCAATCACCCAGGCAGGTGAAAGTAATTCCATCCTTTTCGAACAATTTCCAACGCGACGCGTCGGCTAATCGGTTGTCGATCGAATCCCCCGTGGATCGGCAGCGTTCGATCGATCGTCGATCGCTAGGGACGCAGGGTGAGTCCATGGGTAATTCGAAACCGGCTCGACGTAAACGGAAGAGGCTCGTGTACCGATACCTCGAAGAGCGTGGCTCGTGATGGAGAAGACTGCTTTGGGACCGAGCTGGGAGGAACGTCGAGGAACGAATATGGCGTGCCAGGTCCATGGGAAAGCACCTTGGGACCCGACGTGCCGAGAGGTGAGCATTATGAGGTAAGACTATTCTCCTCGGGTGGCAGGGGAAGGACAAAGATAGGTTCGACGCCCTGAGTGGACGTGGCTCATTCGGATATCGGCTGGCAACGTTAGTCACCTTGGTTAGTTTCGGGAAGGCTGCTATGATCATTGCCAAATGCTAGCAAAATTCTAAAATCTAAAATTCTTGTTTGCGATAGGTTCCAAACAAGGGTTAAATTGAACTTTACTTTGAGGCACCCAAATTTACTGACTTTTCTGTTCACCATCTAGTAGTTTATGATGCCTATAATTCATAAATCTTAATTCTAACTGCCGACGCTGTAGGAATATAAATCGTACAACTCAACAAGACATAACCATGAATTTATCTGCGATACTCTCGTAGAAACTTGAGACGATCGAAGGCGGAACGATTCCGCTCGGGCAACACGTTACTCGTCCGTATCTAATCCGAGTTAGGAATTGAAATGTATTCATCAATGTCGAGCCATTAGTGATGCTAGGATGGTCGTGGTATTGTTTTTTTTTTCTCCTGACGCCGACTATCCGGGGAACGGACAGTCTAGCCGAAAGGAACGCTCTTCCTCGTCGAGGCTGGTTTTTCATGCTATCTCACGTACACCTGTTCGCTGCCAAATGAGTTACGTTTCGACGCGTCGGGCGTGTTAGAGGCGTCGAAGCAAAACCGAGCCGAAGATAAGAGACCCAACGGAGCTGGTCTAGGCGTACCTAGTCTAGCTTATCGGCGGATTTGCCGTAGAACTCACCAGAATTAGATTGCGATGCCAGTAGAACGGTCAGACAGAGTATAATCCCGGGTCGACAAGTCCCGGCGCTCAAGGCCGACATGTCGGCACTCTTCTTCCGTTTCCTGAAACCACGAAAAATGTGCCGTTAGTCTGATTCACTTAACTGTACCTCCTCGAATCCGCGAATGTGTTACAATTCAGCGTGAGTCAACGGTATCGCGAATCGTTTCATTAGACTCGAAAGGTTTCTTCGAGTTCTTCTCGACAGCACCCCCTTAAATATATCCACGCATGTGATCTCGAAACAATCTAAAAGAAGACCTCGTACTTTTTCCCCGTTTCTATTTTTATCGGCCCATGAAGTGTAACAACACACATCCGCTGAACGTTAAGGTCGCATTTATCCTGTCACGTGGCATTTTGGTGTAACTGTCGCTCCGGACAGCTGAACGTGAGGTAACTACGATTTGGACGCGAGCCAATCGCGTGCCTGCGCACTTTGACCGGTTGATTCACGCGATATGCAGATCGGGACATCGTGCGAACGAACACGCGTATTTCGGTACCGGGCGAGGCGTGATAATCCGCGGACACGGCTCGTCGCGAGACGAGGCTGACTGGAAGTCGCTAATTTACGAAGCGTGTCGTTACGAGTGGCATTAAATTTATCGCGAACCGCGGAGGTAAGCGGTTCGATGAACATTCGGAGTTTGAGCTGCGGAGGCGGACGGAACCGCCAAAGTGGACAAGGGTCGCGTGGAGAACGAATTACGTATGTTGGAAACGAAGCTCATAGATCTATCGGAATAAAGGAGAGGTTCGGTGGGTGGGGGGAGGAACGAAAAACAAAAAGATGAATCGACAGGAAGGGAAGGCGGACTTTGGTGATGCCGGCGCATACCAGTTGCAACAGCGGCTTAATACAAAGGCCCACCGAGATAAAAGAGCGTGGGTAGTTTCTCTTCCACCCGTCTACTTCATCTTTTCCCCGTCGTCTGCCATGCTTCCTCCATCGTCCGCATTGTGATCAAGTGGAAGGTACTCGCGACTCGTGACACCTAAGCTCGCGTACGCCCGCTCGTTAACGCTGCTGTAAAATACCCGACGAATCTCGCGCTTGTTGGACGAACTCCTTCCAGCGTCGACTCGTCGAGAAACAACGATCAACCATCCCGGTTGCTTGGCTAGAAGCGAACTCTCGAACCGGCGAAATCTACGTGTCATTGCGTATTCAAGTTACGGCCCATTGAACCGAGGTATTCGGTGAATGGATATGAACTCGCATTGACGAGTGCGCGCACCTCTACGGGGTAGCCGAGTACTCGTGAAGAGTACCTGGTACTCTGACGAAGAAGTTATGACCTAGAAAGATACTAACGCGTAACTTTGCATTCCCTGGCAACTGCTGTGCCTCTTCCAGCTACCACGCAGGTGCTCAATGCCCTGCGACGGAACGTTCCAATCATATTGTGTAATTAAAAGGGCCGGCACTTTCTGCCCGCGCCTATTTCCTTCGAAATTCAATGAAATTCACGTCCCATTGTCCTATTATCGCATTCCCTGGCGAGCGTGCGTGCATGCGCGTCGAACACAGCCACGGGCGCCGTTACGTTGACAAGTTGGAAACGACACACCCACGCGGCGACGCGCCGTGAATGAAAATGCAAGCGCGCGCGTCGTTTTAGCGGATAGAAGCGGTGTTCGTCGGCCACGCTTCTCCCGGTCCCCTTTTTCCTCCGTCTTTCCCTTTCCTCCAGATCGGCATTCGTGTCGATCCACCCTGATTCGTCGCGAGTCGCGTTACTTTCCTTCTTGCAGGACACGGTTGTGGACTGGCACTCGTCGAACCGCGACTAATTTCACTTGCGCTCTCTATACGGCCGTGGCGCAACCTAAAGACTGATTTCACGAAGCGATACGGATCACTCGCGACTGCTGAAGACCTAATGACGCGTGAGAGGCGCATAAGTTTTAGACACTAACCCTTTGCATTCTGCGCTATCCCGTTGCAAAATGTGCGAACAGGAATCGCATTACATAAAATAATCTAACTTTGGAAACGTGCTTTTTTGGTATTATTAGACTTGATTATAAATTCTTGTAGCTTCGTTCCACCCTCTATGGTGGATCGTGAACACGAATGGACAACCCCAAGGCCACGAAACGCATCGTTCAAGGGACTAATCCGTGAGTCGTGGAGCAAGGCGAGTCGATGTCGGCGATATTTATTAGCAAATCGGAGGACGGGACAGTTAGAAACCGCAGTTAGAAACAACAGGCCGATAACGATCGGCGAGCCTCTCCTGTCCCGGATAACAGCTGTTCGCGCGATAATTGCGGCCACGTAGGAGTTCGACTCGGGTATAAGGTGCAGGTAGGTGCACCCACAGGTCCGGTGAAATGGGGTGCTGGTGCCAGAGGTTCCGTTAGAGCCCGGAGGCTGCGTTCGTTCACCATTACCGTGGAACGCGGAATATGATTACCTTCACCTGGGAACAAACTCCTCGTATCCCCTCCGGTCAAGGAGACCGTGGGCGAAGTGTTTCCAGCCGCGGATCTGGTGTCCTGGTTCGTCGTTGATACTCGACGATGTTCCGCGATTAGCCAAAGACGCGCCCCCGTTCCCTATGTCCCCCTCTACGCGTCCTCGCCTAGCCTCGACGATTCCCGATGTTGCGGGCCGTGAGATCGGGATCTCGCGATCGGGGCTGAAATCTGCATTAACGACAAACGAGCTAATACGACCGCGGCTGAGGAGGTCCCGTTTACGCGTGCAGCTAATTCGATTTCGCATTGCGTGTTATGCAAATCGGCGATTCGACCGACAGCTTGACTTGCGTGCGTGCACGAACGAACACGGCGTGGCGTCCTCGGAACTGGTCCCCGGTCGGGAAATGTTGCGCGATAAAACGTCCGCCGAACGTTCGTATCTACTAATTGGAACACATCCAATAATTCAACCCGGACCGGATCGTCCGTGAGAGCGTTCCGTTTTATCGCCTTCCGTCCCGCGGTCTCATGCTAATCGAGGAATCCTTCGATTCTCGCGTAACGCTGGAACGGTCACCGTTCCCGTCGACCTCTTATCGCGACTCCGCGTGTAACGGTCGGCTATTTCATATAAAGCGCGTTTAAACAGCTCGGATCGAGGACGGTGACACGGACGCGAAAGATCGGTTACTTCCGATATGGTGATGCACCGAGGGAGCAGAGGTATCGACTCGATGACTAACGGGGCCTGTCCGCCTCTCCTAAAAGGCTGGATGTCCCAGTCGTCGCGATGCTTCATCTTTGAGTTTCGACGACCGGGAGCTCGATAATTGACAGGCTGGCTTGGGACCTATCTCGAATCCTGCGGTAACTGGATGCCCAGCTTTGGTGGTGTCTCTAATCCAGCCAACGCTCTAATGCCGAGACCTCTGAGCATCTTGGACTGATGCATCACGAGAAGATTGCTATATTCTGGACTGAATGATTGGTAACAGATACGAGTGGTATTTTGAAGGTCCAACCCTTTCCACGAGGCCATCTCTGACGCGACAAAGCTAGTTTTCCCTAAAGTGCACTTAAGAGAATGAAAGTCGATAGTCTACCTAAAATAGATTAGAACCTCCCTGAAACCTTATCTGCTTTACTCCACGTACTTTCCATTCCTTTCCTCTTCGCATTTACCTTTCTTTGACCCGCCATACATGAAACTCCACTTTTCCTTGTAATCTCTTCCTACAGTTTCTTCAAGAATCCCCAATTCTACCTTTACGAGTCTGCTTCTTCAATTTATCAAAGCTCTAGGATCCAGCGATTAGGATCTAAAAATCTCCTTCTTACCTATGTCTAGGTTAACGGCTCAACGGTGTCCTCGTTATGAAACGGAGTTAATTTTCGAGTGGACTCTCTCGTCCTTTGAACGTAAAAGCTTTTTCGTGTTCGACGCGGGAGGAAAGTTTCAAGAAGTCACGAGACGTGTCTGTGTACGCGATGCGAGACTCTCTTCAAGGGCAAGAGCGTCGTGATCTGCACGTTTCAGTTTATGGGCGCAAACGGGTTCAAAGATCACGGGATCGGCGCGGAGGTGGACACTCGTTGCAGAGGTGAAGCCTGTAAATGACGTTATGCAAATTACAATGCAAGCCGTAAAGTCCCGCGACCCTGCTACCATTAGTCGGGGCCCAGTCGGTTGATACCTTTAACCTTCCTCAGCCTGGGAACTATCCGCGTTATTATTTATGAGAATCAGAGTCAGGCTCCGTTCTCCTCCCACCCGTTCCCTTCGTTCTTTCCACCTCCTAGCGCGTTCCAAAGAGTTTGCCGCGCGGCATAGGCCTACCCTGCTTTCAAGCGAATTCGATTTTGTCGATATAAAGTCAACATTTTTTGCTAAATATCCTTGAAAAAATGATACAGACTACTTTCCGAATGAGAAGGTTTCGCAATAATGAAGCGAGAACACAGAATCATAAAAGCTCTCAAAGCTATGGAATCTACGAGAGTTGAAACCAGATCTACCTTAGGTCAACGCTGAAGTTCTTTACCTTAATCAATATCTTCATTTTCGAACGGTTCTTGCATCAGTCACCTGCACTAAAAGCTATCCCCTACAACGATGCTTCAACTGCAAGAACATAATCACCCTGCCCGACCGAGACCTTCGTCCTGGGAACCATCCGCGTGATTATTTATGAGAATTATCGCGGGGCTTCGTTCTTCCACTCATCCTTTTCGAGAGGCCTCGTCTCGTTTCACCCTTGAAGGACTTCCGCGTGCCAAGTACTGAACAGTTCCAGACTGGTCCCTGCGGCCATCCGACAGGTTGACGGCGAGCGGCTCGTTACGCGATCATCACCGAGCAATCTCAGCACGAAAGGAGTCGTTGTTCACCGGGGAACTGTGTTTGGTCCTACGTTTCGCGTAGACGAGCGATTCGAGATTGGTTACACGGCCAACAAGCGGTCGCTTCGATTGGGAACTCGTCCCATCTCGGAAAAGGCGACTCAGCCTAAACAGCGAAATACGAATGTCGAGGAAGACCGAGTAGACCGGGTCTTTCGCACCTTTTTGTAAATCGCGTGTATTCAAATTTCGTTTTTTGTTTCTTAAATATATTACCTCGGTAGAAGACTTAAAACTTGCACGTTTTATTTAGCGAAATATTCTACAACCCCAAACAGCGATGATAAATTCTTTCGGAAAATAAGTGCCGCGTCTATCAGTCGGATCCACCGAGCTCTTCGGTGCTACCACGCAAGCCTGATAATCCCCAGCTATTCACCGATTCCCGCTCATTACTGTTATTATGAAATGTAACATCAGTCAAGGTGTTCGGTATCAAACAGCATAAATTGCAAAACGAAGGAACGCAGTCGCCGCGGTATTTCTCTAAAACGTCGAACGAGCGCGGATGGAGGCGGCTGGTATTACCAGAGAAATCATTAGCACGGGCCAAAGCCGCGGAAAGGCTATCGAGCGAGCGAGCAGACCGAGCTCTCGACCGTGTTTAGAACTCCGCGAGGCGATTATGTTGCGGGTTAAGGGGCTATCGGGTATTCATTACGCCTAATGACCTCTCGAAGCGGCGAGTGCTTTTGGGCACGATGAAACGATGGAACGTGAGGCGGCACGGCAGAGAGGATACTCTCAGGAACAACGGGGTTCGATTACTTAGGGCCTTGACGTTCACACGAGGGTGCTCGAGCAACAGGTCGGCATCATGTGCACGGGTCTCTATTTATAGATCTACCTGAGCTAGAATTACGTGGGGTCGAGGATGAACCTCCCGACTCCTCGTCTTCACCTGAATCCACGACGCTCTGCTACCCTCCGCCATATTCGGTTCGTTCGCACCGGCAATTCGCGTTTCACTCGATGATTCCGTGGAATTCGCCCCGACGCTCGATCGACCGGTTCTCTGTTCCCTTTTCCCCCCTTCGTTTCCCCACGCTCGCTGAAACCCTCTCGGTTTTGCGGAATTTACGAAGACGTTCGCGGTATGAATTTCACGCGTTCGACTCCGTCCTCGGCTAATGCGATCCTATCGTGCTCGACTCCGATGAGAAAAAACGCGTTATCGCCTCGGTTAAGGTTTCCTCGTTCGGTGGAAAATTCGATAAATTGCTCAATCTCGACGGTTCCGCGGTAATTATGTTGCCCCGCGTAGTTGCACACTTTTATCGTGAGCCGATCCGGTGATAGAAGAAGTAGTAGAAAGAGAAGTTGCGAGAGATCAAAGGAAGGTACTCTCGTATTTTACTCCCACCTTAAATACACGTTGAAGCAATTAATGTGAGATAATCTAATGATTCTTTGTTAGGAACGAGTAATTGGAAAATACCTGTTGGTGAGAAGTTTCTTTGGGAATCAGCTGTGGATTCGTCCGTGTTAGAGTTGAGTGACTTACCTGAAACAAAAAGGAAAAATTCAGTTAGAGACTAGGAATGATAAATTGATAGATTAATGTGCGCATTCATTGAAAAATTCCTTGAGTAGAGCAGTCTTGTCTGCACCGTTAGAAAAGGGCTCATCGACACGGTTATGCGTGACAGAAAGCTCTGGCAATGAGAAAAGTGACCGCTGGCCTCTCGCTAAGAACGCGACATCCCCGCGAAATGACACATTCCGCAAATTATGCAAGAATCGAGGGTTAAGGTCCAATTTGCGGTCGGGCTGATCCTTTTTCCTCCCGTAATGACTACTATCAAGCGATTTTTCGAAGACAGGGCCCGTTCGACCGTGCCGCGAGAGCCCAGAGACCAGAGGAGTCCATCAAGGTATTCAGAATACCCCCCACATTTATCCTGCCCATCCCGCGGGTTGTGCGTCGCGATTGAAACGTCCCCTCTGTGTCGATCGATCGCTCGATCGCTCAGCAGCGCGTAATAATGAGCATTACAGCGAGATGCGGCGATTCCCCTGGTATTATAATATCTTCTTGAAGGATCGCATCGGACCAGAGCGCCCCGAGCTCTCGAGAGATGTTCGTCTCTTTCTCCCTCTACGTCGGCATTTTAACATTCGCTCGCGTTTAGGCATCCGAACACACTTTTTCGCACGGGTGCGCGAGTGAAGAATGCACGTAATTTTACTGCCATTAAGGCCTGACGCGTTCATCATTACGATTATTAAAGAGCGATTTGCTAGTGGCGCGAGCTGTTCGAACCCGTAGACGGTTTGCCGCGCAAGCTGTTTACATCGCGTTTCCTTTCGTTGGCTGAGAGGGAAATCGCTCGTGTTTCGCTGTTGGTATTCTTTCGTTTTCGAATTTTACAGGGCTCCAATCTCTAATTCGCATTCCAGTGAAGGCGCAACGCACTTTTTCGCAAGGGTAGCGGGGTTTCCGCGTCATCCACGAGCGCAGCTTTCGCCACCGTGCAATTAACTCGCTGTTATTACCACGGGCATAACTCGACCGTGAGTTACACGCATTCTTCGCAATCCTGCCATCGTATATCTCGCTCGCACATCTGCAGAAGTAATAAGTGTGTAATTCCATCTTCCACCCCAGCGCCGTTTTCCTTCTTTGACCGGTTTCCTCTTCCTTTTCCACAGGGTTTCCGCCCCGTTTCCCATCTCCGCGAGCGTGGAAAACTTCACGCGAACGTCGACGAAACAATTTCCGTTTCGCCTGGCGATATTCTCCCTCTCGTTAGCTTCCTTCTAGCGCTCACAGTTGCTTTTTATGGCGGAAGTAGCTTCTTATCTAATTTCAACGGCGTCGCTCGCATCGATGAAAGCAGCCTTCTGCTCTCTACCGTTTTCACGAGCTATTAGCGCCTTTGGCTGGCCAACTTAGCCAACTGTTGCCTAACCGTTCCGTTATCGAGTGTCGCTTTGACGAAAGCTACCTTCTTCCGTATTTTTTCGTCGCAGGTGCCATTCGGCCGTGCACGGCTCGCGGTAGGCCGAAGAAGGCGATCGAGAGAAGAAGGGAACTTAGAACCCGCAATAAAAGCGAAGGGGGGTCCCATTTTTGTTTGACGAGAGCCTTTTCCACCGAGCGTCTTTTGCGTTCCCATGCGAGAGAAGCCTCTCCTCTCGTCACGAGCACGACCAGAGCAAACTCACGGCGCTGCCGAGTTTCCGGCGAGAAGTGGCTGCCTAGCTCGTGTAAACACGAACAGGGACCCGGGGAATGCAACGACTCCGTTCCACGGATAATCCGTAAGTGGCTGTTTTGTGTCTGGCGCGTCGTGTCTATCCGCCGCGTTCCTCCAGCCACGCACCGTGGCAGTACCGTGGCAGTACCGCGGCAGCTTGCATGCGCAACGCTGATGCGCTTCGGTTCGGTTCGCGCCGCTCGTCGTGGCGCTTTATGGCATGCATACGTAAGTGGTGTTTCGAGGAAAATCGTTCTTGGATTTTCTCTAAGGAGGCATTCTACCGTGGAAATTTGCAAACGTTAAAAGTAACGATTATCTCTCGAAGTAAGATGGAAATCGTTTAAATAAAATCTGTCTATACATAGGTACCTGTTTGTAATTTAGATGGTGAAGTACTCGAGGACACGGATGTCCAAGATCTCATTTAACATACCGTTGTTGGGTTTTCCCTGGCCTTAACATACATACACCCTCGCAAAATGTCTACATTTGCTAGCAAACAAACTTAAAGGTTGCAAGATTTCAAACAAGTTCCCTGTCGTCAAGAACGATTACCCTATATTTAAAACCGACACGGCAGTCAACGCGTCGAACACGAACGCGATCTGTACGGAATGCGGCGACTCCGCTCCGCGGATAATGCGTAAGTGGCTGTTTTGTGTCTGGCGCGTAGTGTCTCTTCTCCGCGTTCTTCCGTCCACGCACCGCGGGCAACGCGCGGCTCGAGGCTCAGCGCGCGCATCTAGCTCGCCGCGCTCCGGTTCCGTTCAGCGCGAACGTTTCATCGCAGATCGCGGCGATCTCTTCCTTGGAGCCGTTGCTCGATCGCGCCTATCCCTATAATTTCCAGCCCCTGGCTCGTTTCCCGGATGACTGCGATTCGAGACGCGGTAATTGTAAAATTAATTTCGCTACAAAGTAGAGAACCTCGCGGAAACTGGTTTCCCTTTGCACGGTCTACGCCCCCCCCCTCTTTCCCTCTTTCCCATCGAGCGCGCGCGATGCTCACTACCGGTTCTTCTTCGCGTAGGGTAATCCAATTACGATGATTTTTCGAGTCGCGCCGCGATAGGAGAGATACGTAAACGGTCGGGAAGCATCGTCGAGGCAATTTGCACGAAATTAAAATGGCAGGCCGCGCCTTGGTTCGCGAAGGGCCGCAGGACGCGCGATACGGGGTGGGATGATTGCGACAGGTGTAACCGCGTGTCACGGGCGTGGATCGTCCTCCGTGTCCTATGATCGGTAATCTGAAACGTCGAGGCGTTTCGATCGCGCTCGTCCGCCTATCGGATCGCGTAATAACAGGAAGCCGTACGGACGATCGCGGTAATTAAAACTCGCCACGTTGTAATCTTCAGTCCATTAAAGCCCATCAATTACCGAGAACGCGGCCTCCCCTGAACGAGCCGCATCTCGGAGCGGATCTCGAGCGGGGCTGTGCATAATTCAGGACGTGTTTCGCGATAATGGTCCCCTGGGACCGTACGCTGAATATAGGTTTCCTGGAAAGGGGGCTCTAGTGATTTAAGGGCTGGACCCCTTCGCGGATCTTCCGTCTCCCTTCGTCGTCTGCTGCTTCACGGTTCTCGATTAAAATTTTTTCTTGAGGGAGACCTGGACCGCGTGGCATAACGAGTCCTGTTCTAGGAGCCTGATCTCGAGGGCAATTAATCGACAGGAAACGTCCTGATGTTTCGTTTGAAGAGTTTCTTTAAAAAAAACAACAGTGTCGTCGGTTAATTCCTTTCGCTCGGAATCTAACATGGTGATACCAATTGTTTCTTTTCTCACAGTACGAAAAATTGCTACTTTGAATAGTTGTCCTTTCCTAGGGCTGTTTCAGGCCCGTCCAAGCATTACTGTACCTGGACCACTATCCCACGGCTAAGAATCGCTAAGTTTTTTCCTCCCGGCGCGTCTTCGAAAGGGAAAAGAACCTTCTCTCGCTGGTTTACGACTCGACGACGGAAGCTTATCGCTCTGCGAAAAGCGAGCGCGAAATTTCTCAGGAATCTCGTGCGCGCGTGGAATCGACGCTCGTTTCCCCTCTTTCCCGATGTCATTATCTCCCCCTGGCCATCGCGGTTCGGATTTATAACGCTACTTAAGCGCTTCTTCGCGTTCATCGGACGTAAAGCGAGCGTAACGTCGTTGCTGGAGTAATCTTGCCAAGTTATGTAACGTTTTACGTTTCCGCCGCGGGTTTCTCGACTTCCCCAGGCAACCACCTTCAGCCCAGAGATGGGAAACCTTTCGGCATTGGAAGGCCGCGTGAATATCTCATGAGATCCCGTACCTCGTAAGCCGTCGATTTTTGCAAAATTATTCAAAGCTGGGAGAAGTTAGTTTTTTATCATCGGGGAGCTGATTGCTTCTGGAAACCGTAAAAGAAACTACCGTCTCATCGTTCTTCGATCACCTGTCTTCAGATGTTCATCCCCGTGCTCCTCGCGAGCATTGGGCGCTTCCGTTATCGGGTGCGCTCTTCCTCGTGTTATTATTGGCAGAAGCGGTCAGTTACGATCCAGCGAGCGCCGGAAATTGTCCGTTACGAGGAGCACCGGGTGATTAATTATTATGCAAACTAGCGGTATCCGCGTTCCTGGTCCTTTAAGCGTCTGGAAGATGCCGCTGCTCCTCTCGCCGCGGTCTAATGGACCGTCTTTAGAGCACTGTTGCGACGTTTGAAAGAGACGATGCGATGTGGACTGACATCCCCGCCAAAGGGGAATGCAGAATTACTCTTGCAATGAGTTCTTCTCGGTGCCGAGGAGGCTCTCGACTTGTCGCATTTGCGCTTCGAGGATCGCGGAGACGATTACGACGAGTAATATTTTATGAGATGCAGGGCTTAAGCATCGCACTTAACGTATCGAGGAAAATAACTTTTAAACGTTATTGGCGCAATATCGTGATCGAAACGCTTGGGTTCTATCGAGCTGTAAAGATATCGGAGAGTACATCGGGCTGTTAGCGATGTTTAAGGAGCGATTACTAATGTCTTGTTCTATTATCGAGCGACGTGAAAACATCAAAGCAGTTTATTTTCTTCGCGTCGAGAATCATTTGTGTGGGTTGGATTTGCGTTAAGTCGAATTCGTTGCGGCCTCAATTGCATTCACGGCGGATTTGATCTTGGAATCGATGTCCTTCGAGGGCGCGACGCGGACGAAGATTAACGTCGAAGTCGTCCGTCGAAGAGGATGACAAACCCGCAACGAGTTCTCGGGAGTTACACGTCGGGAATGCGTAGCATGCTCAGATTCCGGAATGTCGATTGGTCGTTCAGCGCGAAGCGAATTACAGCAGGGTCTCGAGGGTCTCTTAACGCCTCTGCGAGCCTCAACCGTGAAATCACGGAGGGAAGAAAAGGGTGGAAGGCGCGTACCAAGCAAGAAATTGCGAATATCTGCTGATGCGTTCTTGAATCTTCGATTCAACAATAAGCTGAGGATCGACCACCGAGATGATTGCGTGTACGGCGACTGACATCGGAAAGATGTAAAATAGGCCTTCGATAAAAATCGGTGGCGTTGCTCGCAAAAAGGATAATCTAAGCGAGAGAAGAGAAGAGGTATAATATAAAAAGGATCGAATTCGACTCGGTGGTTTTGAAGAACGTTGACCAGTAACAATAAGCTGTACAGCTCCTTACATTTAACACTCCTGGATAAAAGTTTAGCACAGACTACTTCCTTCATCCGATCTACATATGACCTCCGAGAGGGACGAAGTCGCCGAGCGTAGCAACCGTCTCGCCGATGAAGTCGTTGATCTAATCACGTCGGGCAGCGTACGAGGCAATAAAAGTTTTCCACGGCAATCGCTACGATTACCGTCCAGGCTTGTTCGATAGAAACATTGATAGAGGATCCTCGTTGGCAGCGCAAAACACGAGGGTCCGCGGCGCTCTTTTTCGTGAAATTGCAGAGCCTGGAACTGACATTAGAGATCCACGATACTCCGTTTCGAAGTACCGTTCCCATCGAGATCGGTGCTCGAAGCGTGCGCTTGCATGCTCGGGGTACTCTCTAATCAGAACTGCGCACGATACGCGAGTGTATCCAGCAGCGGAGGATTTGATGCAAATACGACGACGTCGGTACCGCGTGTACAAACAGGGGGATAATTAGAATGATAATGGAAGCGTGCCTTTCGTAGCGGAGAAGTCGAAGCCCACCGAGACACCAGGCAGCAGACTTCACTTCGTTCTTCGGCGTGTTTGCGCATCGGGAAACCCTCGAAGTTGCACTGTTTACACTGCGTTTACACGGAAAGCCTGGAACACCGAGTTTGCTTTGGGTGCGGCGTTTTGTGGCCGGCTGACTATCTTCGAACCCTCAAGTTCAAGGTACCCTGCCACTTAGCGAGACAATGTTGAGTGTAAACAGGACGTCTGGTATCCTGGCGAGCTTCAAGGCGAACTTGTCTTCACCGTGGGAAGCTCCACCGAAGACACTCCATCGTATGGAGATTTGCAGGAACGAAGTTCTCGAAATGGTCTGGAGGATTTTTTCGTGCCCTCGATCGATACTATGATTCTCTCAATTTGGGTCGGCTGAATTAGGACAGGCATAGGAGCATGATTAAAATTATCAAGGTGTTCTTTGATCTCAGCTAACGTATCCTAATATTTGAGAAATACACCTCGATTAATCTATGCAGCTACACCTGTGTTCGACTTACTCTGTATGTCGTCTGAAATAGTAGCAGACACGCCTCGACATAATCGCGCGACAGAGACGTCGAACGAACAAAACAGAATCAGCTGACGCACGGTCGCTACCAGTTCGAATTTCCTGTTCAGGTTTTCTCGCGACGTTAACGGTGCCTGCTGCATTCTGTAACAATATCACACGTCGGGCGTGCGACGAATCAGGAAATGACGCGTAGAGCCGATCCAGTCGCGGGTTCGGACAACCCGTCACCTTCGTCTTGCGATTCCTCGTATGGTCGGGGTGAAGGAACCTTAATGACTGGATACCGAGAGGACGGGACGGGAGTTAAAGAAACGGCGATCCTGTCCTCCCTGGAAGAGGCATGCGCACCTGTGTCGAGCTTTACCGAAGTAACGTGCCCGATCCCTTAGCGAGTCACGATGGCCAACCTTCTTGTACAAGGTTTTCAGATCGACGCGACATCCCGACTAGGAAACCGGTACAAGGAAGTGGAGGACGATCGCTGGAAGAGCTTGCGCTCCTGGGAAGTAGCTACGACGAATGTACATGAGATTTCGCGGAATCGAACGTGACTCGGCCAGTTTTACCGTCACCTGAAACCGCGCGCCATTATCCACCGCGGATATGGAGTATATATTCGAAAAGTGAAATGATTTCTGCGCTTATAGGCAGGCTTTCATACGATCAACGTGGTAATTTGTCACCGACAATGACACATCCGAACAACGAAAGAGTTTCTTCCGCCACGATAATACAATTTGATTGAAGATCCGAGCGACCGAACTCGGAATGAAGTCTTATCCAGCTCGGCTGACGTTTTGACTAATTTTCAGGTCTGCGTTTGACGGTCGTCGCGCCACAAAAGGCGAGCAAAAATAAAAACGGATCCGAGCGTATCTAGAACGAGGGAGTCCATTATCCTCCTGGTCCAGGTGACGTGTCTCCCCTCGTAAAAAGCGCGACGGTCCTGTCGCATGATTAATATCCGTACATCCGGCTGGGTTCGGATAATTTTCACCTCGGTGGCGCGAGTTGTTAGCGTTGTCGGTGCGACACGCAAAGAAAACGTGAAGATCCACGAGGTCATGTGCGAACTGACCAACGGGACACCGTTGTTCGGGTGACCCTCTATAAATAGAATGGCGGAGAGCTTGATGATCAATATTCGTACATCCGGTTGGTGGAACGATCCGACGGATATTCCTACTTGAATTTCATAAGAAGTAAATATTTTCGTGTGTGGCTGCGCCGAAACGCTCCCCTATCGCTCTGGCATGCCTGTGCAGGTTTGTATTTGATCGTTATCTTTTTGGGAAATTTTCTGGGATTTTAATATGTACTTTATAGGATATTCAGGATATGTATATGGGAGTCATATCTCACGGACCTGGAGCGGAGATATGAAACATTGAAATAGTTTGATATAAATATGTGCTCTTTTACGATGTTATTAAGTTATCCATGAAAACATAATTTTGAGAGCTGGCTCGTGGGATCCGGCGAAAAGAAGTCTGTCAAGGGGGAGTGGGGCGTCATCGACATCTTATTGTTAGGAAGAAAACGCTGCTGAAACGGCATACCTTCGGAGATAGCCGTCACGATCAGAATAATGCCGGTCGGTGTAGTTGAACGAGGCAACCGGAGGTGTTAGTGGACTATAAAGAGAAGCAGAAGAAAGGTCGGCTCGTGCACGAGCCACACAGCGGGACACTGTTGTCCCCGTGGCCCAGGTGCAGGGCCACCCTTGCGTCCCTGTCCCCCTCTCGTCGCCCCCGGTAGGAACAGCACGGCAGAAAGGTTAGCCGTCGAAGAGAGCCAGCGCTGGCGAACCGGTAAAGATCGACTTCTTGCCCCGAGGACAAGGCGCACGGGAAATAATGTGGCGACGGTGAACCGGATGCGAGCTTGCGAACCACGAACCAGCCACCCAGCTTAGGGCCAGTGGAGTTGTCTTACCCCGTGTAAGAACTAGATACGATCTCCATCGACTTCTGCCGCCCATTGGGACCCACCGTCGGGACAGGTTCATGCGACGACAAAACCTGTCGACGCTCTTCGACACGTCAGCCTTGAAAGGATGATAATCGCACGTAAGGACACTCACGAAACGGCGCGTCGTTAGACAATCGACCGTGGTAATCGATACGTTATAAATGGTATCGTTCCTACTTAGTTGCCTCGTACGCCAGTTCCGCGGCAATAGTAATTAAGTTTTACGGTCCCCCAGGCTGCTAGTCGATTCGAGATACCGAGCGAAGAGCCGATATTTAAGCGACCACTGGTGGGGGGCAGGGGCAGTAATAACATCCTTCGTCCGGCGATTTCGCGGGTCTCGTTCTCCAAGGGGAGAGGTCTTCCATCCTATAACTCCGACAGCTTAGAAAAGATCCGAGGGTGGCGTGGATGAGACTCGTTTAATGTCGTTTAACCTGGTAACTGCGGAATTTAGTTTTAAAAAATGGCACATCTTCGAAGGGGATTTATCGTCGTATTTATTTTCGTAACTTTATCGATATTCCTGAATTTCATTTAAACTCATTCCCTTTGATGCTTCTGAATTAATCTTTTTAGTTCTTCAGTGAAAGGCACTATTACCCGTACATGGGTTGGCGTAACATGGGATGTCGATCAACGTGTTAAGATGCTTTACGATTTGTAATTTTAACATTCCCGAGGACTGGATCTCCGCAGAGATCTTTTCCGAATCGTCGAGCCAGGACACCTACAAGTATTCGATATCGTTCCCCAGGAAAGGTCTGTAGAATTCTACAGGTTTCCTCTTGACTTTTCGCGCGGAACCCCCTATCAATTCCAGCAGAATCGGGCTGCGCAGATGTGGAGAAGTATCGGTTCCATATTGGATCGAGGCCATACGACGCCTTAATATCGGTTCCTGCCGGCGGCTGGCGCGTCGCGGAAAAGCAAGAAAATTGTATCGCGGCGAGATGGAACGGGTCGAAACGAGAGGAGGTTATACGAAGGGAAAAAGGAGAAGCGGCCGACGATGGCCAACGGGGGAGAGGAAACGCGTTGCTCTTCCTACTCGGTTCAGAAGGAACGGTCGAGGTGGAGCATACTCTGTTACTATCTTATTACAAGCCCCCGCAAATGGTCTTCATCAAGGTAAGACCGTGTTCTACCAGCCTGGATGTTTCCTCCTTCTTCTTTTCTTCTGTTCGTCCATCTCGTCTAACCTTCCCCTTTTTTTTTCCCCTCTCGGTCATTTCTACACCGTCAGCGTGCACTCGAGAGTAGAGGACGAAGGTGGATGACTTTCGTTCGTGGTGGCGACCAACGTCGAACAGAGGAGAGGCTGTTGAAGAGAGACCCTCGAGGATGCGAACGAAAGAGAGGTGGGTTCGACGTTATTAATCTCGGAATGGCCGTCACGCGCGACGACGGTCGTGGTGGTTTCTCGTCGTGGTGCATCAGGATGGACAGATAGGGAGTACCAGCGGCCGTGTTTCTCCCAGAGTTCATTCTTCATGGTCGAGTGACTTTTGCGTATATACGAACGCCTGGACGATTAACGATCGTACCGTGGTTGCGCTCGTTAAGCGACAGTTTCTTTTCCACTCGAGATGAGGAACGTACGGGAGAAGAGCGAGGAGGTCTAGCGCCGTGGTTCAGCAAGGAGGACGAGGAGATGAAACTGGTACACGGAGATCATCCCCTTGGTTCGAAGACGAATGATCCGGACCCCCTCGCTGGATACATTATCGCTGCAAAGGTTGAGGCTGCACGAAGCGCAGGGCGACACTTTCGTAGAATCGTGGATCGAGTACGTGACGACGATGGCGATCTGGAAGAGGTCCTCGAGAGCCAAGGTCGTACGACTAATAATAACTCCCAACAGGAATCGATTTACCCGCGAATCACGACCGCTCCCACGAAACGACATGTGGGTTGATAGCTTACGTTAATACGGGCCTACGCGAGAGGTTCCTACAGTGTTCAATTATGCATCGAGGTTTCGTAGAGTATCAGGTCCAAGCTGGACCATATTCGAAGAGGTTGCAACACGACAGCTAGTAGGCTGCTTCATTTCATGGACAGTGAAAGTTCGTTTAGAACGCGTCACCTTGATTGGAGACCATTTTATGATGACATTTTGGATGATTGAATCAAATCAGTTTCTAGATCCATGTTCGTGCTATGTACGTTTTACTCAAAGATACTTTAGAGAAACGGGGTAACATGTTTATAGAAAATTTCGTTTATGAAATAATGCTTTTATTTTGTTTCAGGTTTGACTCGATTCTTAACTTGTAGACCGAACGAATATTAGCAACAATTTCATGGGATTTATAGAAAATAGAACGTGTTCGGGCAAGCGTGGAGTGGTCGTTACATAATTTTCAATTAGCCCATTGCCATCGAGTTTTTCTCGTTTCTCTCGCGCAAATAATCGTGCGAAAATCCCGACAACAATAGTAGGAAGTGGTGGGTAGGGTATGGACGAGCATACGAAGATCCACGTGTACCAGTGACTGTGCTGACCACGGGGATTTCCTATGTGTCACAGTTCCGCTCTATTTTTCGATGCACAGGAACCACGCGAAGGGAAAATAAAATAAAAATAACCCTGCATCGAGTTCGATCCTCAACGGCTACGCTAACGTACCTAATTTTTTAACATTTAATTCTCGCATTAAAAAGAGACCATAATAAGTTCAAAGTACCTAAACTTAATTTAATTCGTTTCACATTTACAACGATTTGACTTTGAGTGTTTGCTCGATAGAACCAAATAACGTGTAATAATAATAATTTGTATCGACCAGAAATTGTCTATGCTCGACGAGTTAATGGGTATTGCTCGAGCTGACGACGAAAACACTTTACAACGAATAAGTCGAGGAAACTCGACGATGGCTACCATACACTCTCGAGGCTCAACCGCTCCTCGAGAGATCGCCTAATGGCGTTAAAGCAGAAACTAAGCACCGGTTAGAAAATTTACCGTTACGAGGGGCCGATTACCATTCGAGATTAGTTCTCACCCGAGATCGCGTTTATATCCGCTCGTAGATGTTAGAGGCACATTTTTAACCGTGTCTCAGATTAAAACGGCCGACTCGCGTGCGTTTCATCAACGGTAAAGTTCCATCAATTCCAGCGGAATTTGTATCTGCCACAGGCCACGATATCGTATCACGAAACCCCTCGTTTAACCAGTTCGTAAGTCGAGAACCTCCTTCGTACGATCCTCCTTCCACGAGACTCGCGAATCGACCATAAATTCCACAATCGAGAGAAATTCAAATTACACGCTGTTCGACCACTTTCTTCGTCCAATTCAGGGACCGGATAACAGCGAACGCGATTAATTGTCCAACAACCAGAGCGAGGGAAATCCGAAAGATGTTCGTGTATGTCAATTTTGAAGTTATTATCGTCATTATTATTATAATAATAGGTCACGTTCAAAATATATTTTTTATTAAAATTCATATAGAATAATACTAAAAAGTACAAAGCACTCTAGATATTGGTGTTAAGGTCTATATATCTATAAAACATTTTACATTTACGTTAAACTATAGAATATTCAGATTTATTGATTAAGTAGGCGTTAAAAGACAAATTTTATTGATCTTATATTGAATAGCATTTGTAAATTATACTTTCTACCAAAATACTATTATGAAACTTATAAGCAAAAACTTGTATTCATACAATTGTTATAAATTTACAAGTTTTTTCTTTACCTATCAATTTCTAATAATATAATTTGAATTATAATTATACTTAATGTATGATTTTTCATTATAATTTTTACTCTTGGAATATTAATACATCGAACTGTGAATAAAAAACGATCGAGTTTTATTTTCCCTCCAATTTTAATTTTAACTGTAATTTCAAATTTTATTTGATACGATATTTTAATTGAATTTTGCCGCCGACTTCGGATCGGAGTATGGGCATCACCCGCTAGGGGCGCTGAAACTCGTCTCTTAACATTGGCTCTTATGAGCCGCTTCTCCTCTAACCTATATTCTGTGAGTTCGACTTCGAAGTGCTTCGAAACCCGCGTTGAAGTTGAAAAGAATACTCCCAGGCACTTATTCCAGAAAACTTGTGAAACTGACGACGATATTGGCGAAAAATCAGGTACGTAAGATAGATTTCCGTAGTCTAAAGTGACCGTCGTAACTGTACGTCGGGAGTTTCGTCGATACGATCGCCCGTGGCTTTAATTCACTGTATAATGTTACGCGCTATTGTACTTAATTCCGTGGCTCTTACGGTACCCGGTTCCCCAGAATCGCGTGCATCCCCCTCGGACGGACCACTCTCTTTTTTTTATTGCTACCTACAATAAATAACCACACACACGTCTACGAGGATGCACCGAATATGGAAGATTCGCGGGAATTGAATCGCGGTCGTGCTAGCGGAGCGATTCGATTCCCGAGACCCGAGGCTACGTCGCGTACCGGTTTCGGATCAGAGAAATAACAGGACACTTTGAAATGGTTCTTGAGACGGGACTGGACGTATCGACGATCCGTCTCGTTAAATTCGAGAGCACGATTTAGTTGATGTGTCATGGAGTTTAATTTCGAATCGCGCGAGGTTTCACGCGGCCGACAATGAGATGAAATTTTATTTCGCGATCAGGTTTTAACGGTTCACGGTGCGAACGTTAGCTAGAGTAGGGTCGACGCGATTCACATTTTTAACGGTAGTTTATTTCAAACTTTCTGCCACTGGCCGATCGAGAAATTTCTTCAATCGACGGATGTTTATTCTGTCGATGGAACGACGGGTGTTGTTTGTTCGGTGTTTTTGCTTTTAATGAGTCAATTTGGTGATGGGTGTGTTTAAATAAATTATTTTTCAAGTGGCTGAAAGGTTAATCGTTCTGAACATAATTTAGGTTGCTGGATAGACCGAAGCAAAAAGGACATGGCTACTTCGAGGCTCCCATACCTTCAGGATTAAGCGCATAAGATCATCGATAAATTCTTTCGTGGCAAATCTAGTTCACCTGGGTGAATACTGAATAGTAAACGACTAAGCAACAGGAAAACCCGATTTCTATTCTCGAAATGCTCGAATCTGCAACTGGATTCCTTCGAATGCGTAATAACGCAGTTGTGACTCGTTAAAAGCTATTACAAGAGCGTGAGCGTGGCCTTCGGATCTTATCTGCGATCGAATCTACTAAGGATCTGGAGGAACGACGGTGTTATAAAATGGAACGATCTATAGCCTCAACCGGGGCCATTACACGACCCAATAAAACAGCTCTGGCAACCTGTTACCGGTTACCGGATTATTTCGTGAATAAAACGGCGAGCGTCGCGTGCGTGCCCGTCGCTCACCTTCTTTGTACACGGTGAAGACAGAGAGAAACGAGCGAAAGAGGAAATCCAGAGGGAGAGGGACGAGGAAAAAAGACGGATAGGTCACCGACCGGTTGTCACTGACAATTCCGTCGTGCGATAGACAGGTATGCCGACATTATTAAGGGGAACTAGGCCAATAGTGCAGGTTCACTAAACCACCGCAGACTGGATTACACCTTTATTTTCGTTTGTTCTAGGTCCTAAAATATTTTAGGTAGCCAGGCCAGTCGGACTGACCGAATTTCACGAAAACCTCAGGTTCCGTTGGGGTTAGTCATCGAGGATTCTTGCCCAGCACGAATTCCACGACATTGTTCCTTTCTGACGTTTTTCTGCCTTGGTGAATCAGCGGATTGAATCAGAGCAGGCGGAACGATTAAGCGGTAATGGACGAGGAATCCTTCTTGGAGCGAGTAAGGGTGTTCGAAGGTATGTTTGTCAGAAGTTCTTTTATATATTCCTGGGACATTATTTTGTCAAATGAGAATGTTATTATATTAATGGTCAAAACGACTAGTAGAGGTCTCAGAGAAGTATCACAATTACTTTGGAGTAACCATCGAGCTTTGAAAATTTAGAAGTTTAGCATCACTTTTTTTTGTTTTGTATACAAACTCTTTAATCTTCGACTGCTCAACACGTACTGGCTAATTGTGTCGTTGCACGTAGTACATACATACAATAAGCATTCGTATCCTCTATATCTATTGAAGAAATTTGTCTAATCATGTTTCCAAATCAATTTTCTATTATAAATATGTACATGAATAAACTTCACACACGTATATATTTACAATTATAAATTTATTTGGAAGCATGAAGCATTCATTTGAATTAGACAAATTTCTTCAATAAATATAGAGGTTACGAATAATCATGAGATCGATTGTAGCCCGTTACGCAAAGTATCTTACACCTGTACTCGTCGAATTTTTCCTCGAAAAATTCCTGCCAGCGAATCCCAATTCCCAGCAGCTCGATACAGATGGACAGGAGATATTTTCATTGACAAAACGATTGGTACGCGACTTCGTCGATTAACGTTCTAAAAACCGTTCGTGCGGTCGTGCGATACGTGCGACGAGTCCGAAACTCTCTCGAAGGCGATCCGTGCGCGCATTGAAATTCCCTCCGATCTCGTCGAGGCAGAGTAGCCGATTTTTATCGAGTACACGACTGGTTACCGGGCAGCGCTCATAAACCGCATTCGACATCGGGGCTGGGGCAGCCACGCAAGGAATACGAAGTATCACAAGGTAAACCCATTCGTGGTATTTCAATCGGCTGGGACAGAAAACCGTTCGAAACCCGTTCGGGACGCGTTCTTGTAAAACAGTGCCGCGTGTACTCCATCGCGAAGGGTCGCGTGTCCAACCTCTAATAATGGCACCTATCAACGAACGGACATACGTTACGTGTCGCATACATCTTCATATTCGTGTTTACGTAAGTCGTGTTTCTACCAAGTTTTTCTAACTTTCATTCCCCTGGGTTCTTTAACAAAAGTGAATTTTTTAAACTTAAGCAATTTTGCGTGTCAGAAGAGAGAAATTAATGTACGTCTGTGTTCAATAACAATCTACGGGAAAATTGTTCGGGAATCAGTTTATGGCTCCCACGAAGATTAATCATGCCAGCAAGAAGATAATCTTCTCGCCTGGCATAAACGAATTGCTGTACACTTTTTACGTAGATTAATATTCGCCGAAGATGAACTGAAAATAAGATCGAAACTTATTCGTTTCAAGGCAATCTATATTGAAATACTCTATTGTCCATTAATGCATCCTTACTCTTTTAGAAGACCAGGGTTGCCGCATCGAAATATATTTCTTTTATTCAGACTTTTCCAAATACTATGATGAATTATGTCCACTCCATTTCTCGGTACTGTTCCACGAATAGCGATGATATACGAGCGTAACAAAGTCAAAGATCTCTCCGGACAGTCGTAATTGACTTGTTTGTCCTCTCGAAGCGCGACGCGTCTTCCGGAATTCCTACGGAACGAACGTGAATAATCCGCGGTTGTGACAGAAAACCGATAGCCCGTCTTCCGTTTCTCAGTGACGGGACGTGAAAGTATTCGGAACAGATTCCGTTCGTGAAAAGAGTGCCCGATGTCAAAAGGAAATTGTTTAAGCGCCGGTCCACTCGAGTCAACGTCCGAATATTGAAGCGAATTCCAAGCGGTTCGTTCGCATTCGCTCTCGAACTCGTCCGTATCCAAATTCCGCGATAATCGTGGGAGGAACGACCATGCCCAGCCAAGGGTTTTGGAAAGATTCGGTGCCGCGATACAACGAGGCGTGACGTCGGATTAACACTTGGCGTACTGTGGGAACGCGTGCGTGGAATATTGGGAACACGTCGCCTCGAACACCGTGCGAATAGATTCTCGAATAGCTGTGCGCGTCTAGCCCGAGGAAACGTTTAGCATTCCGTCGTCGATCCGTTTATTTAGCTATTTATCGGTGAACGAGGAAGGAACCTCTTTGGCAGAGAGCAAGGCTCGCGAAAAGATGAGGAAGGATTGTGCGCAAACGTCAGGACGTTGAATCGTGCTGAAATGTTCGAGCTTGCCAAAATTAACGTTACCGAGATTACTATGTAATCAAAGCGTAGACAGCTCATCAGTGAATTTTATGTATTCCTTGCCTATTGCCTCGTTTTATGTATTCCTGAATATTCTATGTCGTCCTTGAGTTATCGAAAACGGTAGCCGTGACGTAAGCGGTCCTGAGATGACGGAAAATTCGGGGTAATTTTTTGAATTTGAATTGAATGCCCAGGGTCGTCAGCGACCGTTTAACGGGCATGAATAATTGATCATCTCTTTCGTGCTTCCCCGGCGCGGCGCATACGGAATTTCACGGGCCGATGGGTCGAGTCTCCGTGCTCGATATTTTTAATACCCCTTTTTCAATACCAGGCCAGGCCAGTGTCCGACGAACCGTCCGCGGGGATCTTCCTTTTTGAAACGTTATACACCACGTCGATGGAACGCGCAGCCTCTTTTTAATGCTCGATCGCCTCTAAACAGTTTGACGCTCAAAAGATGCGTCTCGACGTTCTAACGGTTATTGGCGTCATCGTGTTCGCGCTCAGTGACACTTATCGTCGACACTTGGCGCTGGGCAGATGATCGATCGATCGATTTCAGACGGAGTAGATAAAAATTGACCACCAGTTAGTATATCTGCGACTCGTGTCGAAGTAAACTGAAACGATTGACGGGGAAATGGTCTTCATTAATACTCGTTAATGTATAATTTATAACGATGGTAGAACAGAATCACAAACAAGAAAAGGTAGTAGTAAGGACTCTTCCATTCGTATTAACACGTTGCGACATATATGGGTGACAGTGCTTTTCACTGAAAAATTCAAAAAATTGATTTCAAAAGTTAAGTGTCAAAAATTGAATTTAAGGGAAAATTCTTGATTTTCGTCGACGATACAAAAATAAATACCATAATAAATGTTTGAATAAAATCAGATATATAAAAAAGAAATGTCAGAACAAAGATCCGAAGTGACTGAAAAATTGTGGAAAATCCTTCGAGTGCACTCGATGCAAGACGCTAAATAACCTTTCCTCAAAAGCAGCGCGTCGCGCGACCGGAATCCGTGTCATCTTTGGGTTTTTACCGTTTCGTATGTGCCTACGTGATTCGAACGCTCGCTCAAGCGAGGACCCGAATGGAGGGCCGCGATGTCGTACGCATGTAACACCACGAATTCTTGCCCAACGATATCTGGCTCACGGATACTTTCACTGCGATGATGGCTCCTATATATTTTTGGTCGCTTAACTCGCGAAATTGGCGTCCCTAATCCGTGCACGCATCGTTTGCTCGAAACCTGGATTAACTCTTCAGCAGGTCACAGGGTGGGTCAATGAGGGACGTTTATCCCAGATCTCAAATTTACAAAACGATAATACGTTTTTGTTCTACGTGTGCGAGAGCTTGTTTTTCGAGCAACTGCAACGACAGTGTCGAGGCGTTCGCACAGGCTCGAGAACGATGTTTCAGCTCGTGTGTCGTGCCAAGAAGTTGTGCGACATCGTTTGCAGGGGTACATTAAAGCCAACGGACCATCAGCCGCAAGAGAGCCGCTCGTCTGGCTGGGCAAAAACTGATATTCGCCTCTGCGAAAGGGAGAGCCGTGGCAAACGCGAGGAAAAGAACTGTCCGACCGCGTTACATGCCCCGGGAGCCTGTTATTACTGGCAGCAATTAAATCCTGGTGCAGCTAATTCGAAACCTGCTACTATTCCGCTTAAAATGCAAACGATTTATTCCTTCTATGCCACGTTCGCGAAGCTTGGACGCGACGACGACGCGACGACAGAACTTGGGCTCATAAATAGGGATGGGATCAAGAGCGATACACATACACGTGGCAAAATAAATTAAAGTCTAAATCTTGGAAATTTTGAATGAATATGCTAAATTCATATGTTAGCATGCTAATATGGAAAATAAATTAAAGATATATTTATTCGAGGTGTACCTAACTCGAACATGCTCGGTTCGCACGAAGCTAGCTGCAGCTTACATAAGAAATCTATCACCCTTTCTTTCTATCCGCGATCGATCGCAATCGAGCTCCTCGTAGGATCGATTCTCCACGGTTATTGCTCGCGGTTCGCGTACCTGGGATCGCTTCTTACACACATACACACGACGTTACTCTATTTCATTTTCGTCGCAGTGTGTAACGAGCACCAGACCCCTGCTGTCCGTCCAGCACGCGGCCAGAAAGACGGTCTCGGCAATTAGCGTTTAGTAATTAGCAATTAGACGGGTGAACCGTGGGCAAGAACCCGGGTAATCAGCGTATTGTACAAGCATGATCCTTCCGACGCGTGAAAAATTTGCGCTTGCACTTTGCTGTCGCGCATACGTGACTTGATGGTCAAAGTCACGTCTGAAGCTACTAGAAAAGTAAACCAAAGTTAAATTTATAGACACAGGCGAAAACTATAAATCACAGCGTTAGGGTTTGATCGATGAATCCATCGAAGCGACTCGAAGCTATGATAGGAGCGTAACGAACGGCAACACTGAACTCGGAACTCAGATGCACCAGTCGGCTACGGTCGGTTATCGAACCTCGTGTACTCATGGAAATTCTTACCGCGGCGTGAAATAGAAACACCATCGCGGCTCACCGCGATAATTAGCCGAGTCGCATAATTAATTGGCCTGGTGTGTTATACCTCGGTGTAGGAGGCAAGGAAAATCATTTATTAGCAACCCTGCGTTTCCTGGCCAGGCTTGGCTCGCGTATGGGATCAGCCACGCGCGCGCTAGTCCACGTCGTGATCGTAGATCGTAATGCAATCGCGACTTCTCCAGCGCACCTCGACCGTGACAAATTCGTTCCCTTTATTCTCTCGCGAGCAGAGGATCGGTTCTCCGGAATGGTTTCCGCCCGCTGGGATCGTCGAACGCGCGTGCACGCTCCAGAGGTAGCATGGTCACTTTGGATTCGTCTATTTTTATATACCTTTTACGAGCTCGTTACGAATGGTGCGCAAATAGTCCAGCATCTATCGTCGCAAATACTGACAGTGGCGAGCGGTTAACTTTTCGTGTTTCTACCGAATTTGTTACTTATATCCTAACTTAATTTGAATTTCCATTTCCATTTTCGAACCATTTTTATCAGGAATCCTTATTTGAAAGTCTAATACGTAATTTTTATCGAAACTAGTTCGTCCCTAATTGGTTGCTCGAATTTTTTTATTCGGATCAGAATTTCGCCCACCGTGGTCGGGAGTTCGACGCTCGTTGGCGCGCGTCACGCGGCGTCGTCGGGAAAGGAAGAACCGACGGGACACAAAGGGGTCCCGCGGGCCTCTATAGATTCTCCTAGTTTACATTCTTCGTTCCTGTTGGCGCGTCGCTCACGGGAACGATCCATTATTCCGATCCCTGGAATTTCTTTTGACTCATTATGCTGGCGCGCGTTCCTAACCCAGACCCTGTTTTATATTCTTAACAGCCGGCCCCCGCCACGGAAAAATCGATACAATTTCGACTGTTCGCCTTTGTTAGAGACTAAACGGCACGATCGGATCGCGGCTGGATCCTCGGCAGCCAGGACCCCTCGATCCCGCGAATTTCTTGCGCTACGAGACACAGGACTCTAATTCAAACTGTTCCAGCGAAGTTCGGATATCATAGTGGGTTAGGACTCAATTCTCAATTGTTTCGTTAAAATTTAGTGCTTTGTATTATATTTAAGAAAAAGTTCGACCCTCGCCGCGGGAAAAAATATAATTTCGACTGTTCACCTCGATTGAATCATTGGGGCCCACAACTCCTTCTTCGAAAACCTGTTTAAAATCCTAAACAGTACCCGGTAGATTATTTAATTCCAACGCGATTAAAGGCGAATGTAAACCGTAGACATAACGCTCTCTCCTACGACAAATCGCACATCGAATTACAACAATAGCGGCACATCGACGCTGCCATCGAACGAGCACTTCAACAGCGTCGTGTTGCAGCTCGTTCGACAACCTCGCACAATTTTACAATTATCGTTCCAACCGATGTATCGAGAATAATTATGCAAACGGTTGCACGAAAAACCGTTACGTCTACGGCTCCTGGAAGGATCGTTACTTTTTTTCCTCGTTCGACGTAATCGAGGAAGCTTCACGGACGTCATAGGCCCCCGAGATTCGTCGAATTGGTATTCACGTATCGGGCGGGGTTTGCCTCGGTATTCAGACACTGTTTCTTAATTGTACGAAGTGTTCGTGCACGTCCGAGTAGCCTTCGTGGCTGCAAGTCGACACGCATACCTATTGCACGCCGTCTTGAATTATTTAGGCCCGGGCCTCTCTTTGACTCTTTCTCAAGTTCAACCGGTCCATCTTCGCGCGGATGACGCTCGCGGGGAAGGCCGTTAACACGTTCAATGCGCCGGGTTTTCTTCGAAGAATTTCGTACTCGAGGGTCAGTGTTACACTGTGACTGAAATTTCTTTAATATTTTCGAAGTATTCTCTCATTGACGAAAGTTCGATGTCAGGAGATTCTACGGTTAGATCCAACTTGGAGTAATTAGTAATTGACAAAACTACCTTTTCGATTCTTCGTGTCACAGGGCAAGTTCCCGCAAAAAGTAAATAAATTGAAATTAACACAGGGATCTCTAATAGTCCACCAATAAAAAATCAAACTCAAGGGAATAATATTGGAAAGTTTCGCCTTCCGCGGCAATTTTGCGCGCTTCGATTTCGATTATCCGTGGATCGAGGCAAACCCGTTCGATTGAGCGTGAATTATATTCGCGGCCTATCGAGGTCGAACGTAACAGGTGTATTCCGATCGGCGATCCTATCGATCGCGTTCGGAGGCCCGTGCCGTATCACTTGTCGCGTCTCTCGAGCTCGCGATTCGAGCGGCCCTTACACATACTTCCGGTGAGTGAACACTTTTCTCAGATCAGAATATCCCGCGGCGAGGCACATATAATCACAGTCCATAATATCCACGGGGCTATCGTCGACGACGGGCGACGAGGCTCGAAGCGAGCACAGTGCAACAGAATCACTGATCTTGATCACTTGGTATCACCAGATCGAGGAGAAGCGGCGCGTGCTCGCGTGAACGCACAGCGTCACTGTTTTTCCACCCTTATCGCAGGCTTCACAATAGTCCTCGCACTGTTCGAGATGAGACTTACCTATCCAGAGCGGTCGTCGACTACGGACGACCAAGACGATCCTGTCCAGCGACGCGTTCTCCCAGGTGTGTCGCTGTCCCGACTCGTGAACGAGAGGAACGCGTGGGCGGCGCAGCTCAACCAGGTCGACGGAAAAACCTTTGCACTGATGTGTGTCCCGACGGATAAACGTCCCTCGACGGGTTTCGCGACTGATCTATGACCCGTCTGCGCGCGATAAAAACGCGGGGGAGGATCGGGTACGTCGCGAGGACTAGGGGCACACCGAATGATATCTCGCCGCTCGTCACCTCGCACCCTCGAGTGGCGATGCGAGCTCGGAGCGTGTTCTTTCTTTCTCTCGTTCCCCAGTCCCTCTCGTCTCTTCAGTCCCCTCAAAATCACCGCGACACCGCACCGAACAGAAGTGAACTACTCGTGCGCCGCCGGTTCACGGTACCTTAAATACCTTGGCAGCCGCGCCGCCGCCACCGCCGCCGCCGCCGCCGCAGCACGCCACCGCCACCACCGCTGTGCGTCGTGCGGCCCCCTACCTCAAACTCGCCCCACGCCGCGCGCGCCGATTGGCGAGGGAGAGGAGCCCGATGTGTGCCCGCCGGCTACACCGGAGCATCCTCTCTTCTCCCGTCCCGTTCCTTTCCTCCTTTCTCCTATCTCTCTTTCTCTCTCTCTCTCACCTTTCTCCCCTCCAGCCCCCTCCCGCCCTTCTAACCTCTCCTCTCCTCTTTGTTGATCCTTCCCGGCGTTTGTGCGGTTCTCTCCTCGCCCCGTCTTTCATTTTCGCCTCCCTTTTCTCTCTCAACCACCCAGTCGACTCTACCTCCGAGGACACAGGATCCTAGCGCGCGACGATTTCCATTTTCGAAACAGGAACGATCGTTCTTGGATCAAAATCGAGATCCGAGTCCATCTTTCGAGCGAATTGGATTTCGAGGTCCCGAGGATCCGGAGATCCTTAGAAATGCGTGTAGGAAACAGTTGGAAACTAGTGTGGAATGTACACGTATACATTCTCCAAGGATTTGCAACTCATGTTCATAACGTCTAATAAGAAGAGAGAATCATCCAAGATTTAGCTAAAGCTAGATCGCTTCACGAATCGAGGATCCATTTCATTACCTAGAAAAATCGATTCGTGTCGGAATAGGACTTGTAAAGAAAGATTCGGTGAATCGAAAATCGCCCGAAATAGATAGATTTTCTAGAAAATTGAGGATCCTTAGATCGCTCCAATCAGATCCAATCGGAGTCGATCAATCCGAGTCCGTTTCCCTTTCGAATCTCGGATGCCTGCGACGATCCTAAGCTGAACGTCGTCGTGGATCCTGGAGGGTCGCTTCCAGAAGACGAGGAAGAGTTAACGTATAGCCGACACAAGCGCGGTGCGCAATCGCGGCTGCGCAGAGGCGCAGGAGCCCGCGGACTATGCCTCGAGTCAGGCATTCGCGCTTCGCACGTCGTTGCGAGCGCATCTTGCCTTGGATGGAGTTCTTTTCTCTTGGTCTTCAAGTTCATCGATCGAAAGTATACTTCGACAAGTAGAATAAGAGCCGGACACATTCGTCGGCCTGTCCATTCAGATTTTACCGTTTCCACCTCGTGAATATACCGACTATCGCTCGAACATTCGAGGTATCCTAATCCAAAGTTTAACGTTCGGTGTATTAAAGCTGAGAAATCGAGGAATCGAGCGAATTCTAGTTTCAAGTTTTAGTTTCTAAGCTTCGAGCTTCGACGGACTCGACATCAAAGGGGAGAGAGCCGCGTCGCGATAGATCGTCGATCGTATGATTCATGGACCGCGTATCCGGCACGTAAGGACGATGTCGAAATTATGTTAAGGTCTATCCGGCAATTCGTTTCGAGATATTTGTCAGGGGAGGGGGCAAAGATTGGTAAATGCCGTTGGAAATTCAAACCGCTGACTCACGATCGGTCAGCATCATGGGACACGCGATCCCATGATTCTCGAGACGAATCGCCACGCGTATGGCTGCCTGCGCATTCTTAGAAAATCTGTATTCCGAGATATCCACGAAGTTAGGAACTTGGTCCTTCGAAGAATCGATCTCTGTCGCAGGCGTATCTGGTAGGTCTTAGAAATAAATTCTATACTACAGGTTCAATTTACTCATGCATGGAGGATCATCCTCGTTTCGCTTGTACTACTATTATCGAGGCGCCCTGTATACGAGTTGAGTAATTAGCGGCTGGAACTTGGAAGAAAAGGAACCGTAACGGAACTGATGTACGTGTGTGAGAGTTGAAAGCACAAAGAAGGGAAAACATTAATATGGAAAGAGTAGAACCTGTTCAGATCTACAAAATAAACGATATAAATGTAAATTTCGTTCAGGATTATTTTGCAAGAGCAACGCGTAACTTTCATGAGAGGAGTGCCTCGTTTCTGCTGAATTTTGTCTGCTTCTTGTTCTACTCATGAAATATAGAACAAAACGAAGACCAATGTCTACACATTCACATAGAATTCTTTAAAAAATTGAACGATGCTAATACTTGATTAATGCTTCGAAGTTCGGTGACCGAGCTAGCGAACATAGTTAAAAAATTACTAAGTCCAGCATACTGGATAATAGGAGAAAATAAGGAATCTACTTCCATAGATCCTCAGGAAGCCACTCGACACCTCCGAGTCTCGCCTTCTCGATTCCACGGTTCGCACCCACGTCCAGAAAGAACGCTGCGTGCTCGTCTTCTGATATATTCGCGGCGCGAGGAGGTTCATCCCGTGAGTCGAGAAGGGAACGTAAAGCAAGTCGACGGCCACGGAGCGCGTCGAGAGATATTCGAGACGCGGCGTTTCCACCTGGGTTCACCTTGAGTTCGCGTTGGTTCGGCCGATAGATGGCGGGGAATTCGGTTCAGCGAACCGCGGACGACGTAACTCTTACCTGGCGCGCTCGCCTTCGCGCCTGTGCAGCAGCGGATCGGTGCCATTGACACTGACATAATAACGCCCCGACCGTGGCAGTGAAATCGTCGCGTAAGGACTCGATCATGCTATCGACTTTCTCTTGCACGAGAGTTTGGTCGGGGCGGTAAAAGCCGCGGGATCGACGCGCGTACACTCGCTAGAACGACTGTAGTGACTCTCGTAAACGGTAGAGACGATACCCTCGTAAATCGGCATTTCGAAACCGTGTCTGGAATTTTCATACCTGTGAAAAGCTTTCAGAGGAGGCAACTACTTATCGAGTTAGTTACCTTGGTTATTCTAAGAACCTCGGTTGTTGCAAGAACATTTACCCCCCATTTTCTGCAGTAACCGAGGTTCCGTTCGAATATCTTTATTTTGCGGGAAAAGATCAGAGATCGGTGGCAGGCGAGGAAAACAGGGATGAACGGGAAAGTGAAATTGAGAAAGAGAGGAGAACAGCGTCCGACGGACTCTCGGTGAACTTGACCCGAATTCACTGCAGGCTGGGAGAAAGAATCGTCGTCGTGGACTCACCGTGGAACGGAGAAAGGAGAAAGAGCGGGATGGAGGAAATTACTTTCGATTTCGAGCTCTTGGGATCGGTTACACTTTCTCTCCCTCGCGTCTGCCACGCTCGAGGTCGTCGTCACCGCTTCCTTCTTCCTCTTTCACGGCCAGTCTGTTACGTGACTCTTCCGCAGGTCAAGGTCGGGCCTTCGATGACCCCGACCTTGAGGCAAGTTCACGATCGATCGGTTTCACGGGTGACTTTCAACTGGATCGCGCGGAATCGCCTTTCCTCTCGCGGGAAGCTCAAGTTGGATGGACGTTGGACTCAGGGGCAAGGGCTATCGATGGTAGGATTACTCGATTTATTTCAGAGCTCCTGCCCCATTGAATTCTTTTTTTGAAAAAAGAAAATTGTCTCTATGATATACAGTCAATCCCATAAGTACCTTTATGTTTATCGAAGAAACTTTACACATCTATATACTGCTAATGAAAAATTTATTCGGAGACATTAAACCTATAATTTAGGTTCGACTGCTTATGAATATGACTGTATGCATTCTCATGTATTAATAAATTTTTAAGTAACCATGAAAATCATTTGGGATGAGATCTCATTCAGTGACTCCAGTCGCGGCTATCCCTTGACGGAATCTTTCGCGAAGCCGTGACGCAACGCGACTCGCGTAACGCTTTAACCGAATCGCGTGGGCGGTGTATTAAGCAACCGTAAATGTAACTTAAACAAATGCAAGCGTGGCACTCGAGCACACCACTTTTCGCGCCAAGTGCACAGACATTGGCGCGATCAGCCGTGTCGACGACCGGCCTTGCGACGTTTCCTGCGCCTCTCGACTGCATTCCTCCGCAACGAAACATCGTTTACAGTTACTCGATACGATATCGATCATACTTCTTCTCGACGCCGATCGACGATCACCGGAAGATCATTTCCATGCCTAGTCGGAGCCAGAGATGGACGACATTGTATTGGAGTAATAGATAAAAAAGGGAATCAACAGTAATTTAATTGAAATATCAAAAGCTATGTATACAGTTATTCTCATAAGTATTCGTATCGTCGATATCTATTGAAGAAATTTTCTTGTTTCTTCGATCTTCCTCCTCGCACCTACGCAACACGCGAACCAAAGTTTCTCAATCAGTACGCTGATTAAATCAATAACTTCCTTAAATTCTGAGAACATTCTCACTTGTTGGAAAGCAATTACGTTCAACATCGTGATCTAATAACGACCGTTAATAACTATGATCAACCATCACCGTAAACTGCGATATTTAAATGGAGAAACAATAGGCGGGTGGGTTCCCATCGTGATGAATAGGAAGCAATTGTACAAGGATTTTCCGTGGAATACATCCAGAAACTATTTTATAACGTTAACAGAGGGCAATTTCTGACGCACTTATATATTCTGTATATATTTTTTTAATAGACTCGAGGAATAATTCATGATCTCCATTAGACATCTTTGAACAAAGTTCAATGGCACTGAGACGCAACGAATAAAAACAATTTGGTTCGCAATTAAAATTGTCACCGCGACAGGGCAATTATAAAGATATCCAGCGAAATTAATAAAAGCCCGCGAAGGGACATGATCCAATCAGACTTAAAAAAAAAAAGAGAATCCAACGAAACGCGAGACCCGCGATTAATGCCGATTTCATGGAATTACATTTGCCAAATGGAATATTTGAAAGGAGACGTCCTGCGAGCGTGTGTTAAGAGCATTCTGCTTACACAGAGAGCTCCGGATGCTTGGGCTTTAAAAGCATCATCGTCCCATGCTCTCCGGCCAGCCCTAGCAACGCTATTGATTTCCTTCGTCCCCCTTGCGAGAACTATCTCGCAGAATTTACCCTCTTTCGTGGAAAAGCGTCCTGAAAGTCCATGAAACTCCGCCACGTCAGGGGACAAGACATTTGCCGCGTCTCTCGAGCCGCGCGAGCGGGAGGAACCTGACGGGGACTGGGGTGGAGAGAAAAAACAGAAAGCGAAATAGAAATATGCTCGGAGATAGCACGATGCAAAACGGTTGCCCAGTTGTCTCCGACAAATCGAATTAAAATAGAAATTAGAAGTCGGTGAATCGAGAGTCGTCTTGCCGGACGAGTCTTTGTCTCGCGAGAATTTCGTGTCGATCGTCATTTTGTTGTGGAGAGCAAAGGTCTTCATTTAAATTTCAGGAGAAAGGGCGGAAATAGGTGTCCAGGGTTGCGGTGCGAGTCAGGCTCCGATCCGTCGTAAATTATCAAAAATGTTCACTGTTCTATCGTCGGCGGGACTTCGAGTCCAGACTGCGTTCCCTTTCGTTCACCCTCGCGTACATGACACACGAGCCACCCCTCGAATCGACGGCTCAGCTTGAGATTAAAGTCGTTTTTCATTTCGAGGGTGTTGTTTTGGCTGGTGACACTTCAGAAATGAGGGATGTCATCGAGGGAAAAAAAAAATAGGAAAAGTCGAGGGGCGATTTTCCAATTACGGTGGCAATTAAGACGCGGAATTGGGCCTGGCGAATTGCCATTAATCATGCGCTTTTTTTATTTCTTTGTTTTGACATGGATAATCGAGTTCCAAGCGCGTTGCTCGAAACAATCAGTAGCAAATGCTAATTCTCGATCCGAGGAAGGTTTCTGGATGATGTAAGAGAATGGACCCTGTATTAACTCTGACGTTAAGTCGTCTCTGAGATGGTCATAACAGTTAGGACCATCCATCAAGAGTAGCCTCTCGGTCTGTCACGATATGATTATTATTTCTCAATTATTTTTGTCTCATTGTTAACAGCACACGTGTTATTACATGTGTGACAGCGTGTTATTATGAACCGTTATATTATATATTCCTTTGTAGGCAATGAATGAACCCGTGTGCGTAATGGTCAGGTTTAAAAACAGCATTTCAGCTACACTTCGTCTCCTTCCCGCTCTAAACTACTCGTGTCTCTTTTTTTTTGCGCGCTCATCGTCTGTTATTTTGCAAAGCAAAATCGTGAATAATAATGGGCTATTACCAGGAAAGCGCAGATAAGAAGTTAATAATAACACCGATAGATTCCTTTCATTGAAAATAAAATTGTCTTAGGTAAATGCTTATTTGTTGGCGGTAATCATTTCTATTCCCAGTCGGTAGGATCCCGTTATTAATAACTGACTGACAATTAGGATGATTGATTGAAAATAAATGAATGTAGTTTCCGATCTGTTCGAATGAATGAGTTATTAATGCAGCTCGTATATTTCTCATTCTAATGAGAGTTCGTTATATTTATTTCACAGCTACTGGCATTTATTTCGATCCCCTTCGGGAAACAATATAATAATCTGTGATGATAACTTCATAAAATATGCTTCATATTCAATGTCTGAATACTACGGGTTACACTCGTACAGAAAATTCCCAAAGCTGCCCGAATTTCCATCAAAACTCTCGTCACGTGAATCCATATTCTCAATTGGATCTCGGTGAGCCCCGTTCCACGCGAAAATCTCGTTTGTACCATCTGTCTGAGGCTGGCCGTCGATAATTCCCAGGAAAATTCGCCGTGTTCGATTGAAAACGCCGGCGTACACGAGCGCGGAAATCAACCGAGCTGATCCCAAGCGCGGACGATGGATTCCATTTAGCTCGCAGCTGTCTCATCAGCTCATTGATCCCGATTAATCCGTGAGCCACCGAATCACAAAGGACAGGAATCCCCTTTGCGGGGGCGGCTGGGACATGTGCGCGGCGAATCTGATGATTCAGCCCGCGGTGTTGTTGTTCCGAGCTCGCGCGAGGATGACAGAACTCCACGATCGAGCACGTGTGGATCTTCAAATATGGTTAATATAGTTTGCGATTTCGAAGGATCTTCGATAATCGTCGAATGGTTAACGGTTTCAGCGAAATTTGATGGGTCGATGGACGTGCTGATAGCGATGGCTTTTAAATTAGACTGTGAGGGATGCTTAAGGGTTAATCGAGAGTACTGTAGAATCCGGATCGTTACATAAGATTATTAACACTAATACTTGTTACTCGATCATTCGCTGCAATTTAGCTGCATTGTTCCCACATGTAACGTGGAAGAGTACTCGTACGAAATTTGGCGTGAATCATCCAAAAGGGTCCGACGAATCGCACGCGACCGTAGTTTCCCCGTGCGCGTAATTCCATCCGGGCAGATGGGCGTCAGATTTTGGGGGCGGCCCAGACACTCGTCACGCGTTAATTGCGCGGTGTACTCATTAATTCCATCGATCGTTGTCTGTCTGTGCCGTGGCTCGTTGGTCATCGAGCTGGAACCCAGCTCCGTTGACGCGAATCGCTTTCATCGCTTCGCGTTTCGCTCGCAAAGGCGGTTTCCCGCGGCTCGGTTCGCTCGATTTGCGCGGGGGGATGTCGAAACGTATCGAAAAATGAAATTTGGGGAGAGGACTTCGTCTAATGATTGATTATAAATATGTATGTAAATAGACTTCACGCATTTATATATTTATAATAAAAAATTTATTTGGAAACGTCAAACCTATTGATTAATTTAGTCAAATGTCTCGAATAGTCTTAAAAGGTTCGAATATTTATAGGATTGACTGTAGGTCCGTTCTTCGGGTCTACTTTGTTTAATAAAACGCCGAAGAAAGCCAGCATTTTGCTTGTCAACGCCTTCGGGCGTACGAGGCACGAAGCCCGCTCGTAAATTACCGCGAACGATCGTCGCGGTTGTCCTGAATGGGGTACGTTTGGAATTAGGTGTGTTTACCTGGACTCGAGGTTGAGTTTAGGTGCCTCGGCGTAACTATTTCATTTGGACGTTTACGAGGGAATTACTCCCCCTCCCCCTCCCCCCTCCACCTCTCCCCACCCCTCCCACCGACCCGGGACTCCTGGTAATTTCGCGTCATTTTACAATCTTGCCATAACAGAGGGGCACCATGAGAATTGTGTAGCGGTTGCCGATCATTGCATGATTTATCGTGCCGCGGAACGGTTCGCCTCCTTCGACGTTCCCCGGTTATCGGTTCCAGCTTGTTACTGCCCGTGTCTCTCGAGCAACAACCTCAAGGTAAAGGGAACTGATCTATGGATACTTCACAGAATAGGGTGGAATAATCCAATGGAAGATATTTAGAAGATTTCGTGAAGTGAATTTATACGCGTGGAATACTATTCTTATTCTATGTGGAATGCTATTCCATGCCAATCCCGGGACTGGTCAATTCAGGCCTGCAATTAATTCGAGCACCATCGACCTACATCGTTTTTCAACATTTCCACCTCGCCCACGTCCTTTCCACTCCCTTCGCAGCATCGAGAATCGCGTCGAATCAGTCCGTCAGCTCACGTTTCGCGTATTTCGTACGAAAAGAGACGTCAAGTTCAATCCAGAATGGCCGTGGCTCCCCCGACGTTCCCCTCATTCGTGGAGAAATTGATTCGTCCTTCTGGAGGGTGATTCTGTTTACAGAGGGGCCAAGAACGGACGAGCGATGGAGGGACGAGGGTTGATTACGGAACGCGGTGGAAAGCAGGGCCTTTGACGCTGAGTGGATCCTCGAAGAAGCCTCGATGCGCCCGTGGTTTGTCCACGTGCTCCGGCTCTTGTTTCCCCGATTCCTCTTGCACCCTTCGCGCGAGCCGCACAGGTTGCCGTTTGATTCCAACGCGTTTCCACTCTGTTACCGTTTAAGCTTCTGTGCGTGTCAGTGACGAGGGAAAGCACTCTGCCGCTGCCTCTGTGGCCTGTCTCAAACCGTTTAACAATCCAGGGAAGGTGGTTGCATTGACTCGGTTCTCCTCTTTGCAGGAGTTTACCAGAGGGTGCAGTTTGACCTCAGATCTGACATTGTTCGAATTAACGACTAATGCTAGAAAATGCTGTTAATTGTATAGCCACTGGTAGGGATCTTGCGTTGGGTTTTCCAGTTTGGAAAAATCCGAGGTGCAACGCGGGTATGTATACCTTAGAGCCGCGACATCCCTGTCGTCCTAGGGATCAGTGACTTGTGCCAATAAAGTACTAACTGCTGTTTCGATTTATTCCATCCGACCTCGCAAGATCCCTACCAGCGACTATACCATGAAAACAAGGCATGTTTTTGATCGATGATACTGAAATTGCCTTTATTAAAATTTCATTCACCGTCGAGGGCGTTCACCCCCTTTCGATTTTTTTTTTCTTGTCGGGAAACCTTCACATGGACGAGTTCGTTCTGTTCTGTTTACCAGGGACGAAAATATTCCGGGATGACGGCTATTGATACGGCGCGAGGTATTAAAGTGCGAGGAAGGGAGCGTGGAGTTTCCGCTCGAGTTAGGCCAATGGGCTTGAATATCATCCCCTGTTCCGTCCCTTTTTCATACAGAGTTTATTGTACGCCGCGGTCCGCTAGGGAAGCGAGGAATATTTTGCAGTAATATTTTTGGGGTCGTATTTCACGCAGGGTATGGGTAAAATATTTTGATGAAAACGGCGCTTTGTTTGCTGTTTAGTGCGAGTTATAACTGCGCGCGCTGGTAGGGTGTATTATTTGCCATTGGATCAGCGATCATTCGTCATTCGAATCGCGCTGTACTCTTCGATCTGCCTGTATTCGTTTCCAAAAAATTTCTTTCATTCCCCGTTGAAAGTCGCGTAAATGGCAGGATCCCTGACTTCATCCTTGCAATTCCGGAAATTCGATATCTCGATCGACACGCAACTTCGACGGAGGTTTGAATTCTTGGAAAGGGCCGATCGCCCGTTGAGTGCAAGTAATCGAGTCTCTCTGTTGCACCATGGACAGTCTCCACGGTGCGTTACGGAGTAAATTGTTCATTTTAAAAATCAAGATTCTTTCCCTCGGTCGTACCTGAATCGACAATTTCCTGAGCGATCTTTAGTTTACTCTTTGGATAGCTAGAACGAATTCTGAGCTAAATAAACATCGATCACAAGATAACACCGTGAATTTTCGCCTTCTTTCAGCCATGAGGCCTTTCTAATGAGAAACATTTCCTTCGCGGTACTTAATTATTTCATGAGCTTCCATCTTTGATTACATGGTCACATGTAAAACATCGTCGAAAGATCAATAAACCTGACGATGATAAATATACTAACTAAAGTTACACCTGAGAGACCATCAATTACCACTCTGTACAAACACGAGTTTAAGTCATGCTACAGACGACCTACGAGCGTTTAAATGCTCGAAGACAGCTTCGCCACGCCAACGTAGCACAAAATACTGTTATTATTATACTTACCGCAAGAGGAGGCTGCACTTGGTATTAAACAACTGTCAGTTATTAATACGGGCAATTTTCTTCTGAAAAACAAACGAGAATCGTGGACGGTTAACCGAATGCATTCGCGCGCCGCGCCGGCGCCGCTGCTATCCCAAACGTCGACAAAAACTTGAAAGTGTAAAGTACGATTCCCGACGGGTTTCGCGAAAAGCCTGAAACGAGTCGCTCCGTGCCCCTGTAATTATCCGTTCAAACATCGCCGTGCCACGGAAGTAGAGCAACCTCTGCACTCTGATAAAAAAAGACCTCCAGGGCAAAAAAGGAGATAGATATCCGTGTTGTACCGTTGCTCGAACGAAACTGTTTCACCTACAGTTTCATTCTTTACTGGCGAGACTTCACGCGCCCCAAACAACCGATAGGCGATCGTGCCCGTGTAATTAGCTCCTATTTCTACCTTCGAGCGTCACCTTTTTGTCAAGTTCGTTCAGACCGTTCCCTCATTAATCGAGAGATTGCATTTTGCGTTTCGAGACGCGTGGCGTTCGTGTTTGAACCGCGACAGCGGTACCGTTTGATCGTCGTCGATGAACTGTCCACGTTTCTATGTGGGTTCGTGGGTTCATTTTTTTGGGCCAACACGCTGGACCTGAGAAATATCGCTGGGTCATGAAATAAATCAACCGAAACGAGCGGTGACGAGACTTTAACGCGTGGTCCCGTTCGTCATCCCGCGGTTCGGGGACAATGGGTCTCTAGTTCGTTGGGGAATATCGATTGGGAACTACGGTGCCTTGAACTTGGAGCATGGAGTGACTAGGTAGATTGGATAGTACTGTGGGACCTCTGTTATTCGAAGCAAGAGGAAATTCGTTTGTAATCCTCGCGAGGAAAGTAGCCAAAGAAGTACGAGTCCTATTTGTATACAGAGACAATGTTTTAAGTGTACTTCTTTGAAAAAATAATACATCGTCCTAGGGAACAGTTAACTGTGCCAATAAAGCACTAACTGCTGTTTAGGTTTACGACCTCACAGGATCTTCATCAGCGACTATACTTATGTGAGTCAATAAATATGTATAAAAATTCAAACGTGCTTTTGAATTTTTCTTCAAAATTGGCACGAACTTTCTGGACAAGCCAATATTTTATTACGATAGTACGTCAGTTATTACCGTTTTGTAGCGAAATAACGGTATTCAACGAGTATCTACGATCGATAGAATTTCCTCGTCCACTTTCGTCGTTACCTTTTCCAAAGTAATGATCTCGACTAGTTCCGCTGGTTAACTACTCGATGCCGCGATCGATAATTTCCATTGTCCGAGATTCATTATCGCAAATTGTCGAAGCAATTTAATCGTCAACGATAAAAACCGTCTCCACGGGAGCAGAATACCCCGAGGAGCTTACAGGTGCAAATTGCCACTCCACGATAAATACAATTTGCAAGGTTAATGACCGTTAAACTGCCAGGCTTCGCCTGACAATTATACCGAACAACATAATTCAGCGTTATTATATACGCCTGGCTGAATAGGAATCCCTGCAAAGAAACAAAGCCTTAATTGCCTCCTCGCTTCGCGTCGGGGGCTCTTTGCGGTAGGAATTGAAAATACATCGATCGGCGGAGACGTCTTATTCTTGCCCATAGCGATTACATTAGAAATTGGATTGGAAATTGATGGAAATTGATGGAAATTAGGTCGTAAAACGTGTCGTCGTGCCACAAGCAGTTAAATGAAAAGGTGGATTTATATCGATCATCGACATTCGATATCATCATCAAATTGTCTACCGCGCACTTTAGCACTTCGCGTAATAAGTTTAAAATGTCTTAGAGACGATTTTACGAAGCCCTTCCGACTTGTAATAATATTCAAACATTTTTACTCGAATTTACTTCAGGCTAGATAACAGAGCCAGTTTATATTTCGTTAGATCCTTCGCACAAGAATCTATTTTTACGAATTCAAGTTAAGAGTGTATATTTCATATGTCCTTACGCTTCAGAGATTGCACAGTGTTCTCGTAAAATAAAAGGCTCGAAGAACAATGTAATGCTTTTCATTACAGAGGAATGTGTTTTTTTATTCTGGTACGCATACCGACAAAAAATTATGAACATTAATTTCGTTATTAAGCATGGAACAGGTGCGCTAACGAAGTTTTTTTTTTTTAAATTAAGAGGTGTAGAACAGTATCGTGCTTATCTTGATCTAGCCTGAACTATAAATATGAGACGACGAGGAAGTAAAGAAACTTTTCAAGTGTAAAAAAACGTAACGAAACTAGCAGATCTAATTGAGCGTCATACGACAACCGAGATAGCATCCTGCTTCGCGCAATCGATAATCATAACCGTTTACAGTATCACAATTCCCAGTAGCGGCTATCGTTCTTCGAAGCTGAATGAACAAACTGTTTAGCTGTCTCGCGAAGTGCACTTCTAATCGATTGATTATAAATTGTTAAATTGGTACTTCGCTAAACGATCCATTGTAAGTCAATCAAACCGCGTCGATCGAGTCGCTATCGCGAAATCTTTGAGTTTGAAGGAGTATCGTAATTGCTGTAGCACTTCATAAACGTGAGGGTGGCTATGATTAACGAACTTCTTCTGGATGACAGAAGATATTTGCATAAGATAGCGCTACGAAGAACATTGTGCAACGTTTGGATGAAATTAGAAATACGGAGGTGATAGATTGTTTGTTTGTGTCGGTAGTTTCAAGGGGAAATGAACAGTCTAATAAGGAGTTAAGGAAAAGATGATTACTATAGAAGTAACTTCAACATGGACTCGAAGTATAACCCTTAAATCTACAGCAGAAACGTAAATATTAAAAGATCGATAACACGTCCACTATCCAACTTCTTCAATCTTGACGAGGGGATTTATGCGTCGTCCGCGCGAACGCTCGTTGCATCATCGAGAATAATCATCGTGAATCATGCAGGCGCCAACGCGGCCTTGGCGAGCGGTCATAACACCGATCAAACGATATCGACGAGCGTGGATTTCGTGAAATTGACAGGAAACGTCAGGACATTCATATCTCTTAACCCTCTGCGGTCCTATGTCAGAAATCAGAAAATTTGGACTGGAACGGGTCAATTCACTTCAAATGTCCAAAACATCTCACCTTCAGATTTTCTTTGCAAAATTCTGAGCGATATCTATCGAGGATCGTTAACGAGTGGTCGACTATCCGTTGCGCGGATTCGTCTAGCGAAACGGACGCGGAAAGAAGGAAACCAGGAAAAAAGAATGGATGGAAAGGAGTTCTACCGCGAACTCAAGGCTTGCATTCGATGACTTCCTGTTGTGGTTTCGAATCGCTACTCGCTTCCTCCCCTTCGTCGCGCTCGTCCCCCGGGTTGGTCGATGCTCTGATAAATCAGAAATTCCGTGGGCCGATTTTCCTCGGACGTATCGATCCCGAGGAACGAGTTCAGGGACCCTTGCATCGAGCTGCCATAACGTATACGAGAAACACGATCCTGGTCCAAACGAAATTGCCAGCAGTTTTTCCAGCGTGCGCATCGGGCAAAACACACTATGACCGTATAGGAAAGAAAAGAGAGTTTGGACGCTAAAGGGTCAGAAATGAGTAATGGTACCAGGAACGAGCAAGGGAAAATATTTACTACGAGTGTACAACAGCACGAAACAACCCTGATCGGCCCGTCTCGAAGCGTGTGCGGCCTAGCGGAGCGCGGATGCCCTATGCCCGCGCTTCCAGCCACACGTATTTATGGACGTCTGCGGTTACCTTGCGAGATGGTTGACCGAGAACGGATCACGTTGAGGATCTCGAGAGCTCGCGAAGACACGATCTAAACGAGAATAGCGGCTGGTCTGCAGAACAAGAGCATGGAAGTACAATCTTAGAAATGGCGTGCCTTTATTTTTTATCTTGAAAAGGAAAAGTTCCCGAACAATTTTTTATAGCTCCTGCTCGAATGTTCTGCGAATGGTCTTATTTGTCCACATGAAGAAAGACTAGCTTTAAAATTTCAAAATCATCCCTGCTTTAACTACCCCGGAATGAATTCTCAAAGAAGACTTACGTACCTATCTTTGAACCAGCCGTTTATGACAAACGTACCTAGGCACTCGTGTCTCAGGAAGTGGCTCGCTTCGATTCGTACCCTCCACGTGGATTCCCAGCAACCCGTGCGTAAATTTCACGCGGTTGCAGCGAACGAAACCGCGCCGGGCATAAATTTGTTCAATAGCCTGGAAGTTACTGTTCGGAGACTTGATATCGCGGGACTTAGGATCTTGATGTTGCTCGTTTCTCTGTTTTATCGCGCAGGTGCCGTCCGCTGACGCGTTGATCGCGTACATGCGGGAAAATGAGTCATCGCCTCGACCGAAGGAAATGAGATTCGAATGTGGTGGCGCGTGGAAACGCCGTGTAAAACGGCTCTATGCCGCGGCGCGTGGAATGTCTACGAGGAATTGATGTAGAAACGCGCGCTATGTGTATATTATTCAAATGGCGGTGTTTAGAGCTCGGATTAGGAGAAACGGCCGATTATTTGTACGTCGTTCCGAGGATTCTAAATTTAAACCTGTCGACGATCATCATTGTTCCTGCGCGAAAGAATGCTTAGGCGTAATGCTTGTTTCCGGTAGCTGCTTTATTCTAACTCAAGTTTTCGTCCTTCTGAGAACGATTGCCGTACGATCTTGGCGGTACGTGATCCTTTTAACAATTTTTCACTTGCATTTTTGCATCGTGGTTCACGCGCTCGTACGACGCAAGATTTATGGGAAATATTACCAGGTTACTTCGTCGTGGAAAATTATAAATTCAAAGCAGACGAGGAGAGATGTAGTAGTAACGCCTTGCATGGACATTCTCCGCGATTATCTTCGAAGGAAAAAGACCTCGAGGTCTTCCTGACGCAAACAAAAGCATCTCTATTCCCTTTGGAGAGATTCAGAGATAAATTTGGTAATCGATTAAGACGAAATGATTTTTAACAGTACCTTTTTGGCAAGATTCCTCTCCATTCCGCTCGCTATTATCGTTAGTTCTTCTCCGTATGGGCATCCAGCGTCCGCTGCATGAATTAAGCCATTATATTTCGTGCCCCATGGGGTCCTCCGTAGATTATCAATCCAATCACACGGCTCGTTCGTTTTAAGAAGTCCGTGGAACGGTTTCTCGCTGTCCTTGGAGGTGTAGGCCATCGTTCCCGGCAGTCTGCAGGTTCGATTAACGCGGCAACGTTACCCTCGAGGGCCGTATTTTCGCGATCTGCCATTTTCCGAGTCAGTGCGTGGATTCGATAACGCCGCACGCGGGAGGATCGAACGACGGATAAATTTCAATTTTACGCCATCGTCCCATGTCTCGCTCTGCGGTGAAATTAAGGGTGCGGCGTGAACGATTTTGAAAACTTATCGAATTCAGAGCTCAAGAGACTGACCAAGTTAACTCCTTCAGCCCTGGCGTCCAGTATTGAGGACACACATTATGTGTGCACATGACGAAAAATCAGTTTTCCTCGAAAACTACGCTATTAGAATTTTTTTTTTAAATTTTTTCCATACTAATTTTAGTAGCCTTAAAAATTAAATTACATTAGTACTTGAAAACAAATAATTCAGATCTGAAAGGATTAAGTTGACATGTGCCAATATTGACCCGTACTGCTTTCCAAAAAATGATAACGCGAAGAGAAGGTGAACGGTCCTCGCGGATGGATAAAGCAACTCGGCCATTATACTTTGCTACACAAATTCACGAAGGTAGGCCGATCGTACGTTGATAAAGTATGGTTATGGCGAGCAGTAACGAGGCAAAAGGCGACTTAACAAGGCTGTTATTGTTGCGATTACGTTAATTTACCGCTATCGAGGGCGACCGGTTGTGATGGTAATGAATAACCGAAGACGTGATTGCACTTCGATATCCCTCTAGGATACGAAATACCTCTGCTCGATATTTTCCAACGGTGTAGATCGTGTTCTTCGCTTCGCCAACACTTTGCGCAACTTTATTCGTCTCGTCGGACGAAGCAGAAGACGCTATTCGAGATAATTAACATGTAGATCAAGTACTTTTCCGATCGTAAACCGCCCGTGTACCCTCTCGAGAAGTCAAGGCGACACTGGTCGAGGTAATTAATCCAAAGATCCAACACTTATTGATCGTAAACGTTCGCGTATATTTTTTGATAATGAAGAAGATACTGTTCGAGATAATTAATCTAGGGTTTGAGTAGTTTATCGGTCGTAAACGCTCGTGTGCGTTCAGTCGCAGTGAAGTTGACAGTGTTCAAAATAATTAACCTGTAGATTGAGTACTTTTACGGTCATAAACGCCCGTGTACGTTCTTGGGGAGTATAGGGAAGGATACTCGCGGTAATTACTCTGTAGATTGAAGAATTAATCTGTAGATGAGATTAGAATATCATCTCATAATCCTCTGATTTTCGTGCAGATACAATTAAATGGAGTACTTGAACCGTTCATGACTAATTCAGTCAGTCCTTCTTCCTTGTCCGTGACAATCTTCCAGGTTCCCAGCCTCTACATCTTTCGATCTATTCCTCAATTAAAACTCGTAATAGAACATATTTCATTTCACATGCGATTTTGATTACGTACCATCGAATTAGACGACTAGAGGATCCATATCATTTAAGTCTAACAACCTTGTTACCTGTAATTTGTTCCAAAATCTGCCCACATTACAAACCTCTTCATCCCCATGACCCGATCTTCACCTCGCAGCAGAACTCATTCTTTTATTTCGCAGCCGATTCTCGTTCTCAGGCGATGCATCATCTTCCTAATTAAAGGTCGACCTTCGATCTCGAATGAAATTCGCCAACCATTTCGCTGAGCACCTCGTGTAACACTCATTAATGGCCGAGTTGAGGAACGGAGTCGCGTGGATAATTGATAAATACACACCGCCGCCAACAGCCGTGTCCACGGATTGTTATTCATTGTGTAACTTGTTGTACATTCGTGGGACATAGATATGCGATAACGCCGCAAATAATTAGTGTTGAATTATTCGTTACGCGTGGAATATTCATTCGCGCCGCGGCGTAACACGCACCCGCTCGCTGGCTAATTTCAAGTGCAATGAATTCTCCGCTGGATCGCTCACTCGCTCGTTTTACAGAGATTACGGTTTTCAGGGGATGGACGAAACTCTCGTCGCAATGGGAACTCGGAATAACGAAAATTACAATTCGAATTGCGGTAAATAAAATAAATGTAGAATGAGTTAATCTCGAGGTACTTCGTGGAGTCCATTAATTAAAGAAATAACGCAATGCAAGTCCTGTAAAATATTTCTCCCACGTTTCGCGCCGTTAGAGAATGTTATAACGCCACTAAAAAAATACTTATTAAAGTATCTATACTTACACAGAGTAACTCGTTACGTATAGGAAGTTTCTTGTCCGTGTAACGGGTTAATCGAACAAACGCTGCGAATAAATAACTGTGAAACGTTTTCATTCGCGATTTATCATTGGAATGAAGTTTCGCCTATCTCTGGGCTTCCGTCGACGAAGCGCGACTTCGACTTCATCTCCTCGCGGCGTGTACTGGAACGGAACGAAGGACGTAGTCGCCAACCCGTGAAAATATGGATGGCGGGGCCGCCTTGTTCCTTTACGGATGCTGAAGGCAGCGTAATTAACCTTAGGATACGAGCCGTGCGTTAGATTCATTTGCGCGGCACTGTCAGCCAACACCTCGGAGAAATTAACGAAGGAAACGCCCATCCTGTTTCGGAGATGCCCGTTTCCTAGCGCGATAGCTCGACGATGCGCTCTTACCTGGCAATCTGCGTGGAACTCGTCCTTTGTAACTGTTTCTCTCGAGATGGTTTCATTTAGCTTTCATGGTTTCACTTTGTTCCATTTTACGCTGCAGATGCCGAGTTTACGTGTACGTTCGAGAGAGTGGAGTTTGAGGTAACGTGTAGGTACAAGTGTACAACTTGACAACGATGATGTTGCTGTGAAACGTTGGAGGGTGATACAGGAGGCTTTTACTCTACGTTTATGTTCTCCTTAATTTGAGGATTCTGAATAATTTTGTTATTTGTGCGTGTTTCTTTCTGAAATTGAATATGAAGAAAATTAATGTTCCGAAAATGGTGGTCTTCGTTCATAAATTTAAGCAGCGCACAGAAGTTTACCGAACTGCTGCGCGGGTTGGCGAACCGTCGGCATTGTTTACAATTCCATTACTTTCATGTAAATTATGTAAACTGAGACGCAGCAATCCCATTAAACAGCTCCCCAACTCACTCATCGTCCTAAGTAACTGATGAATCTCTGATGAACTCGGTTATGTTGTTTTCACTCGTTAGCTAGTCAGACAGAGACAGCGTTGGTCTGATTTATTTATTAAACAGTTAAGAACTCATTATGTATTCCAAACCACACATGTACAATCAGTCTCATAAGTATTCGTACCCACTATATTTCTTGAAGAAATTTATCTAATTTAAATAAATGTTTCGTGTCTCATGTCTCATCCCCAAATCTGATCTCCGTCTTCATTTTCTCCAATTCTTTGGCATACTTTTAGTAGTCGAAAAACGTGGAGAAATGATCAATGTCTCCGCGAAGATCCAATTAATTCCAGGGGAAACCACCGAGTAGAGTAAAATTGCTTTCGAGCCAACGACGAAACGGAATTAAATGGAATCTCGAAAACATTTAACGAACGCTGCTTTGTCGGCTAATAAATGCCGGGCTTTCGCTTAATCCCTCGGACTAAGGGTCCCCTTTGGCCGTTATTTCGCCAGGCCGCGTTAAATGCCGAAATAAACGATAATCCTAGTCTGGACCTATGACAACGGGGGTGCGGGTGAACGAGTATTGATTTTGCGGAGGGTATCGGCTCCGGCAACTGCCGAAATTCTCCGTCTCTGCACGTACAGAACCGTGCACCGATATTACACGAAAGACATTCATCACAAGCGTTCGCGCAACGCTGGTTTCAAGGCGAGAGAAGTAACATCCGGGCCAGAAGGGAGCCAGTGAATCGAATCGAAATCGAATTCGAGCCCAAATCTACCGCCAAAGTATTTATGGACGCGAAAGGTAACACCTTCTCCAGGGGAACGATCCGATTTCGTTCGCGGACGTTGCTGGGATTTATAGAACACCATATTTTTGCGATCCATACGCTGGTTTCGCGCATGCGGACAGTCAGAAACGGGTGAAATATTATTTCAGACAGGGAACGGTAAACAGTGAACTTTTATTTTAAACCTTTTATTTTAGAGCCTCTATTTTAAAGTACTTTACTCATTTTCTTTTGCATCGCGCGTCCTTTGTTCTAATGCATCGTCGATCTGTGTTCTGCGAATACTTTCTTTGTTTCAAGACTGCTCGAGCGTGCATCGATTCTCGATGAATGTCAAGGTGCGAGAAGTTTAAATCGTATTCGCGTCAACTATGAAGAGCCTGCGCGAATACTCAATTGTTAGATTTGCGATGCGAAATAAAGACAATATGTATTCGTCACTTTGACAGGCGATCGATTACTTCCATCGGAATTACAATACATCCGACATATTTTTTTATCCTGTACAAAGGATTAAAAATATCGACTTAATCATTTGAGTCGTCCGCAATTTCAAAGAAGCAGTAGCATGTTCACAGATACGCATTGCTACACTTTTATATTTTTGCTTCCCCGGGACAAGAGTTCTCCTAAACGCGATCATGGTCGCTCCAGGAAATGGTCGTGCTCCAGGACGATTTTCTCTTATTACGGACACGCGGATTCCCTTAGCGTCGCAATGGACGTCCGTCAGGAATGTCGCTTCTCTCTGTAGAGCCCTCCGAGCGCCGCTGGCGTTTGCCAAATGTCAGGGTCAACAGAACCCCTGGACAATAATGCGAAATTCCGACGTGCCGCCTAACGAAATACGGAGTATCGCTTGCCAATTTTTCCGCGGTACGTGCCAAGTCGCAGGGAATCGACGCTGCTGAATTGTTTAACAGATGGTGGTCGAACGATAAAAATAGAAGCCAAGAAGAATGTAAAGATCCTCGCGTCGCTGGCACGGTTCCGCGAGCACGTCGATCGCTATCTTCGCATGCTCTCGATCGTCGCCGATCGAGTCTCTCGATGGTCTGGCGAAGTCCAGGCGCGTTCTACTTGTTTGCTCGGCGACCATCTGCCTGAAATGATCGATCAGCTTCTCCATCGCCTTGGTTGCTCGGCGAACTTTTCCAGGCTGGTTGACAGGCAATTTATTGGATTATTGCACGGGGAAAATCGTTTATTGAATGTTTCCTGTCGGATAATTGAAAATTTCCCGGTTTTGCATCGTTGGTGATCGTGGGAAAGGGAATCGATAGGCGAGCATTCGAGTAGAATATTAATTGCGAAATTATGGTAAAGAGGAACCAGGGTGGAGTTACTAGAATAGAACATATTTCGTCCACTTGCAGAAAATCGGTACCGAGACTTTGCGAGAGCTTTGTTCCTGGAACAGGTCAAACTCAACAGTCTCCCTTTGTACCGAGATTACAAAGAGGCTCGAAGACTATCGATTCACAGGAACTGGAACCTCTTTGACCCCATAAAGAAACTGTTAGACTATTTTAAAACTCAACCGGTCCTAATTTTAAATCCGCAGCTCTCCACGGCGCTCCAGTCGACAACTCAGGAAAACTACTTTTGGGAATTTCCTGTTGTAACTCCTACTCTTAGGTGCCAGGGATATAAAATCGCTCCCAATGACAGATAGTACTATTATACATACAAACGATTCGTTTTCGTATCCCTCAGTTCACACCTATAAACACACAGAGCTCCGTACCTACGATTGCATACAACTCGATGACTCTCCAGACGTTCGTCGTGATTCACGGTCGAGGAAGCGACCTTGGGCTGTTCGACGTTGATCCGAGCCTGGTAGGCGGCACAGTAGCCACAAAGTTGGTCCGAATCGGTGGAACGATTTAGCATGGCTTCACACGTTCCACTGCAATCCCAAACGGATTAGACGCACCGTTGGCGAGCGCAATGTGTCTCGCATATTTCCGTCACGCTCTGCCGATCCTGTGCCTCCTTGGCGCCGGCCGGTGCTCCGTCTGCCTCCCTTTCTCCGCTGGCTTAACCGTTTCTCTACTCTGCACTGTTTGTGCTCGACCCGACTCGTCGGGATCTGGTTCGATCGCAGGGGCTGGATCGAACCAATGAAAAATCAGCGTCGCTGATAACGACCGACCAGCCGTCCCTCCCGTCGCTAATTCCAGGATAACGAATTCGATACAGCCCAGAAGGAATCGTGGAAAATCGCGATGAGTAATCGCGACACCGAACCGATGCTTCCGGTACGGGTCGATCCGTGTCTGAGGGGAGATTACACCTTAGCCAGTTTCACCGCTGATTAGAATGGCCAAGCGTAATTGAAACGCTCGATTATGGCTAGGAGTGTGATCATCGACGAGAAGTGATTTCCGATAGATGTACGCAGAGGATTTTGTTGAGATTTTGGAGTAACGTGGTCCATGTTGAATCAGGATTTTCTGATTTCAGTACAGTTCTGCCCAGTCTCGCGCAACATAGGACAGCAAAGAGTTAAGAGAAACTTGGATAACTTGTCTAATAAAAATCCTGCACCTCAGGTAACCTGTCTTAATCTCGCGCAACCTGTTTCTCCGAAGTGTCTGTAATAATTCCATGAACGGTTGTCAAATTCACATAATCGTTATTTAAACAAGTCCAATTGATATTTATTTATCGCTAAAACAACGGTACCGCTCGAAGAGGTTCGACTGGTACTATAAACATCCAGTACACCTGGATAAATTGGTCGAGTATCGATCGTCAAACTCCAAGTTCCCAAGGTTTAGGTGGTAAGACAACGCTAGATTTTCAGGCAGCCATTGAAGTCCTCCTTCGTTGCGTGGCTCCCGGCTACATTGTATCGAAACATTCCATACCGCTACCGGGAAGGCAAAAAAGCGAAGATACTCGACGTCGTGGTACCATACGTCTACGTGAGGCAATTTGATCCTACGTTTTTGTGGAAGCACGAGCGTTCCGCGTAATGAGCGATGCTTCGCTTTTTCCCCTTCCCTCCTTGGTGGACTTTTTTTTTCGTCTTCCTCTATTCAAGAAACACCGTTACCATTTTACACGGGAGCCGAGAGTTCCAATACACACGAAACGACTACGTTCAATTTCGTCGCTGAATTAGACCGGTCGATCCAGACTCCCCATCATCGTTTTAGGGAGGACCGACAACCTCAGGACTAACGATTTCGATCGTTGCTCTTATTCTGCCACCGTTACGACGATCTCCAGTCGTAGACGAGAAGTATTATAAGGTCGTTACTTCGATTTAAACGTGTATTTACAGTAAAATTGACCATCAGCGTTCATTAGTCGGAATTCTTAAGTTTTACGAGTGGATATTCGCGAAGAGAGATTGAAGTACCACTGTCTTCCTCTGTGTACTCGTCATCGTTCCATCTGTTTGCTCCTTTTGCGTCGGTTATCGGTACACGTTCCTCGAATCGAGGAAACGAATCGTCAGCTGCCACTGTTAGGCTTCTTCGTTCCTAACGCACGAGCTCAAAGTGCTAATATTCCGATTAAACATTTTTTTTTTTCAACTCTAGAAGGCAAAGAATATTGTTAAATCGTCGAGGACTCGGCTAACCTTCTCCAAAATGGTATTAAATTCTAATTAAACAACACAGATTAGATTCCACTTGTACCCCGTCATGCTGAACCAATGACTCTGCCACGAATTGCGTATTATTAGGTGTTTGGAGATGATGGTATCCCAATGTCCTAGCGAAAGCCGAGCACGGAACGGTTGAGGATCTCGGATCGTCACGGCCGAAGACTATTTTTACCCAATTTCGTTTTTGCTGGCCAGTGCCGTTGATTCGCGGGCAAACAGGTGCTGGACGAATGATACCAACGCGTTAGATGCACCGAATAACGTCGTGGTTTAGATTTACTTAGCAAATGGTTCCGTGACCGCGATCTCTAGAAATGCTACTTTGTTCTTCCAGTTTGGATAGCATAGGATCGACATAATTAACACATTCGCGACCGCTGACATAAATTCGCGTCACTTCAAGATGCAAATGTTACCTTTTATTTTGTAGCAATTTCACTGCCTCATCTTTTTATAAAATTCGTTCTAGACGCTACATAGTCTCAAACCGAAGATCGAGGCTACACAGTGCCTAGAACAAGTCACCTCTGCTCCCAAGAAGTCCCAATGACCAGACAACCTCCCTTTACCCAGCATTTCTCGCATAAAGAGAATCAGAGTTGCACCGTCATTCGGAGTCGACTTTAGTCACAGCCGGGAAAACACGACCGCATTCTAACAGCTCAGAATTCCCGCCTCTTCGAGGAAGATCTCGCTCGAAAAGTCCCCCTCGCGGCTGATTCGCTTGTTTATTTATTCCATGACTCACGAAACTGTTCGCGCCAGGATTCTCGGTAAAAAAAAAGACCTCGAAGCCGGGCGAAAATTCCGCGAGAGGCTAAAGCAATCGACGGACCTTTCTTTTAACTCTTTCATCGTCGGTTAGTGCCTGGTATATGTATACCGTGAGCATTTCTTTAGGCATACTTATCGAAACCGTGGCCTCTGCATACCAATGAACTCCCTTATATTCGTTTCGAAGTCTCTATTCTCGTTCCCTTTCTGGGTCACCTGGTACGTTGCCTTGTCAAAGCTTTTCCACACTTCTAGACAGTACATTTCTATAGTGCCCCTTGACACAGCTTCTCGAAATAGATGATGGTTCCTTGGGAACCGTCGGAATACTTCGAAGAAGAAGATTACACGATGTTTTGAATTTGAAAAAATTGAAGGAACTCGGACACGGAGTAGTACAACCAAGAGAACGCGGTGTTTCCAAGCAAAGGGCCTCGAAGTCGATCGAAAATTCCACGAGGACCTGAAAAAATCGACGTGTCTCAGGATCCAGTTTTCGATACCATTATGAAATCTCGATGCACGATGCGTTCGAGGGCGGTTCCGCCATTAAGCAGCCCGAGATGCTCGCGGCAGTCTTCCAGCGAGGACAAAAAGAAAGGACGTAAGGACAGGTCTGGCGCGATTATAATAAAATCGCAGTTTGTTCCTGGTCGGAGGCCGCGTGTTCCCACAGGGCCAACTACTGGCACAGTCCACCTACCGCATTCGCCACGGTAACTCGCCGTACACTTTGCATACGCGCCGTTTCGGTCAACGGACTCGTGTAAGTGAATCTAGCGCGGAAGGTGGTCGATCTCGATGCTGGAATACGGTTTCGTGGCCGTTGGGCCTCGGATTTGTCCCTTATAGGAGCCTGCAGATCTGACCATTTATCCGAAGATGAGTGAACTTCATAAGAAGTAACGATCCACTGATTCGTTGTACGTTGCGCTCTTAATGGATGCCGTTACGCAAAGTGGAAGGAACGAGATGATATTTAACAGCTTGTAGTTCCCAGAACAGACGCTGGGATGCTCATATACTCGGAGGAATCAGAAATTCTGGTCTGAGATCTACTTTCTCAGACACGGACTTGAAATCCATTTCTTGCTTTTATCGCACTTATCTTTCATATCAAATTCCATGACTATATCGAAAATTATACTCTCGAGAAAATTAAGGTAATGGGAGTGTATAATAAGTCTGGTTAACGATCGATACTGTTCGAAGCTGTTTCACAATAAGAACAGAAAGCAATTCAGACTTCCTGCGATCGCGCGCAACGACAGGACGTAAAATGGGAATAGATTCTCTGTTCTCTGAAAAACTGTAGCGCCATGCACGGAACGGATGCGAGAACACTTCCATTAGATTCACCATCAAATTTTATCGTCCAACAGTTATAATGAATTCCAGGCTAGATTTATCGCGCCGAGAAATGACCGTTAAATCTGAACGCGAGAAAACGAAAAAAAAACCGCGAATATTAATGCTTGCACGCGTCGGGAGACGGTGTTTCGCGAAATTTTTCATCGAACGAACCAGTGGCTCCTTGAGCAACGTTTACGAGCCAGTGTGTATTACTGCGAGTGAAATATTGCTCGATGTAAAACTCATTTCATCGTTGCATAATGGAATAGAATCCCCGAAAATACATTAGTTCTGTACTAAATTACATTAGTACGAGAAAAAAAAAAATAAATCAGGTCTAAAAGAGTTAAAACACGAGCTAAGAACTTATCCTAAGTACTGTTTCGTAATATGTGCAAACGTCTGCAAATCCTTGGCGATTTAACGAAACTAGAGATCGTCGCAGATGTCTGTTTCGTGCGGTTGGACGAAACGCGCGCGTGTGCTCGCTCGGTTGGAAGCGTCGATTAATATGGGAAACGCGTCAGCGTGGTTTCGCCCATTTTTAAGCATTCCCCGACCGACTCGACCCGCCCGTTAGGATAATAATTTCAAAAACGGACATAATGACATTCCGGCTTCGTGGCGGCTTTCACTGACAATAGATCCTCCCGGAGAACATTGACGGTCCTAGAATGCGTCGGGCACGTACCATCCTCGATTCACCGTTCCATCTTCTCCTGTTCTCTTTTACCCGTTATGGCGTTCCATTGTGCCGGTTCATCGATATGATGAAGAGGAAAAAAGGAAACGGGGGGGAAACAGCTGCGTTATTAGAGCAACTCGACACATCCAGCGTCGCGTCACTCGCTTATCGACGACGTCGTTTTCCTCGGGGTGACGTCGTTCGACTCTTTGGAATGCCACATTTTTCCCTACTAAGAATTATCGATATAGAGTCCAAGTGCTTCGCGAAATTATTAATTGTAGTCAGGGTATTTCGGGTGGGCACTCTGGATGTACAATATCGACTCGTGCTTGGTTTAGTTTAAAAATCGAATTTTACGAACGACACCTGAAATAACGATCTATCGTGCAAGAGTACACCGAAGTAGCAGTGATACACTGTTCGAAATAAACCGTTGACTACGGAGAAACGGCAGAACGCACCGCGGAATGCCTGTTGGAAAAATTAATTATCGTTAATGAGACGAATAAATATGAACCCGGGTGAAACGGCACCGGAACACCGTAACGTTCGAAGAGCAGGTATTTAACTTTACAGTTTTGCGTAACGTTACTTTCATCCCGACCGGAGATGTTTGCTCTCGATAAGTAATTAAGCAGCCGACGACCACGGGCCGATAAATTGTTCGTTACCACGGATGGTCACGGGTACCGTGCGTGTCAAAACCCCGCCTAAGGTTCATTAACACGTTTCCTCCGTGGGCTACAGTTAGTCGGATGACGCTCCATCGGAGTGACTCGCTTGGAAATGGAATTTCCGTGCTCGAAATGGCTGCTGATGCAATCTCTGTCTGCCTATCTAATCGGATGTACCGGATCCGCCGTCGAATCTAATTTAGATTCGTCTTCGTTTGGGGATCGATATCGCGATTGGGTCTTCCGGTAATACCGAATTCAGGAAACGCGTTCGATTAAGTAGACACGTGCACTTCTTTGGATTGGCAATCGAAGGAATAGGAGTGCGATTACTCGGATTATCGATGAACGTGTACACTGTATTCATTCAGTTCTTAGGACAATGTCATGAAACAAAATCGAAGAAAGTAACCATAAAAAAATCAGGTAAGCGATAACTAGATCGCTAAAATACATCCGCGCGCTTCGTTGAAATCACCGCGGACCGGATCCGTCCGCCTAATCGTTAGCATTTCCTAATCGCGTGAACGTGACATTGGTACAGGCTGCGGGCTTCCTTGGCGCGCGGTTAACTAGTGTGCGAGCATTCGAAGTGTTAACACGTAGCCCGCGGTGCTAACAATAGGCTAACTGTAACCAAGAACAAGGTTTCCACGGTTCCTCACACTTTTCTTCCACCTGCGTACAGGCATACACACGCGACACGTCGCGTTTTCTCTCGTTCCTCCTTCGTTCGCCGCGTTGTTACGAAGCGAAATGAGCGCCCTCAGGTGACTGGACTTCTGACGATTTATTTTCGCCTTGGCAAACGCTGAAGATGGGCAATACAGAGGCACAAGTCAGTCTTGAGAACGATAGGCTCGCAGCTATGTTGTTTCTCGATGATCTACGGTAGGACCTCCGTTATTGCAGAGAAACGTGGATGAGCGTTCTTGCAATGATCGAGGTAATTAATCTGAAAAGAAGGAATTCTAGTTATTCGGCTTACGTCGACTATCTACAGTCGACTGACTGCATGTCCACTATTATTAGTTACTTTTCCTTTCAATTTCACTGGTCCTATAATTTTGTGAGCAACACCCTTTAACTGTCAGAAATCGATTGCTACTCCTCGTACTCCCTTACGTCCTCCACCCAACGTTTAAATTGCTCCAATCCTCGAGTCTCCCCGTCTGAAATGTTTCCCGAGTCGAGCTCGCCTTACCCAACCGCTTGTCAAAGACAAAGGGAAGCCAAACTCGACATCCATCGCGATCCATTCATCTCCGATTCCGTGTCTCAATCCACGGAGGTCCGAGCGGAGCCCTCATCGCGCGCCCGTCAAAACTATACGGCAATAAGTCTCTGAAAATCACGGCAGCTGCGCTGGTTGCGCCGAGCCATTCGTCTTTCACTCACGAGCAGAGCCACAGTTGCCCGCGGTCATTGTGTGCAAATAACGACAAACCACTTGTTTCTTTGGATCGTGCCGCGGCCGTGCTAGCGTCTCGCGCGACCAATCGTGCCCCTCGTTACCAGTTCCTTCCGATTTTGCGTTCAGGAACGAACCAACGTTCGCCATTTTTCTCATACTAAACAGATGAGTTTGCGCGGTGACGCGATGCTTGGTAAAGTACTTTTTTATTGATCGAATACCACGATTCGCCGAAAAACAACGACGTAGTAACTGGTCGCGTCGTGACTAGACCGAAACGTCGAGACCTGTCGCGTTCATTAATCCTAAAAACGGGAGATCGCCGAAAAGCAGGCGCGAGTACTATCAGGAAGCGACGCGATAATAAAAATTCTCGCAAAGGTCGTCGCTGCTCCAGGCACCGGTCCGCCAGGAGGAAGTCGAAGAACCGGTAGGAACGTTCGTCGAATACCAACGGTTCATTTAACAATTTTCGAGGAGACATTGGAGCTAAGATTCGGACGAAGACCGGCGCATGGCGATAAAGAAAGAATCCTGTGCCGCGAGAGGATGAGGAGGATGAGGAAGAAAACGAAAAAGAAGCTCCAGCGTACTCGCAGGATCTTTGATCCGCGGTGACGCGGTATAAATAGAAACCTGGCTCCCTCCACAGGCCAAACCACTCTCCACCACCCTTTTCTTCGCTCGTTCAGCTCCTCCGGCTTCTCTTCTTCATCCTTCTACCTTTCTCACCTTTCCCTTCGTCGTCTTCCACATTCTTCACCTTTCCCTTCGTCTACCTCCACCGTTCTTCGACTTCACCGCTCTTCTTCATTTTCCTCCCGTCCTGCCCCGTACTCCGTCCATCGTCGTTCTCTTCAGGGTTCTTACGCACTTCCCCCTCGGGCCCCCCGTGAGCCTGGTCGCGCAGTAACCTGTTATTTCAAGACTGCGAATCGCTGGGAGTTTTTGCGGGTCTCCCAGCCCACGGCACTATAAATATCGAAGTTCCTTTTGCCCGTGGCTGAGCTCGTCGTCGGGCTGGCACACGGGGCCCCGGCTGCTGGCGAGGACGGAATCGGTGGCCCCTCCTTCCCAGAAAACGGACCCAGGCGCCTCTTCGTGGCATCTGTCGCGCGACAGACCCCCTCACAATTAGACATGATCGCCAGCGCCTCGTACGTCTTCTTTCTCGTGCTAAGAACACGCGGACCCTGGATGCCGCGATGAGAAAAACCCTGGGACGCGCGCCGCGGCTCATCCTCCGCTCCCTCAGATCTGCCTTCGCCTGATATGTCTCCAAGATTGCTTCAATTTGCGCCAGATCGCATTTCGGCGGGAGGAACCGACTGGGGATTCCCAACTCGAGGATTCTCGAGATTTCATCGCTGATTCCCGTCCACGTTTCTCAACATCACTTTTTGCTCTCAGGCTGTTGGAACTTAAATCGTAGCTTAAGGGGTTAATTTCTTAAAAATTGAAATGGATCGAAAAGTACGATTCCGCGTAAAACAGCCACCTATAACAAACGTTGCGGTGGTGTGGATGGCACGAAATCCTCCATTCGAGGATCAAGGTGGAAACACATTATTGTCACGTCACACGAGTTTGCAGTTGCGTTGAAATTGCTTGGAGACACCCACCGCATTGTGCTGCCATGCAAATCAGCTCACGCCTTACGCGTCTCTCGTTTTCTGTTGGAACTTGAAACAAATTTGTTTGAAACAAATGCCCTCGCAAATTTATGGGAATCACGTAAGGTGACGCGACGCTAATATGCTTTCTATAAGTGATTTTTCAGGTTTCAAGGTTTCGATAGAAATGTGTTACTGGCTTTAATGTTACATGAATGCAAACTCGATTCTGTTAAGACGGCGCGTTTCTATCGAGCAGTTTTGGATTCGAGTTGTCTAGATATCGAATTCATCAATTAGAGAATACTTTGAACACGCTTTCGAGACATTTAATAATTACACCGGAAAGCTTTTACGAGCTCTGCTCAATGGTTTCACTCGTCTCACCGTTGTGAAATTAATATACGGTTGGGAATGGGTTTGAAGATGAATTATGAAACCGTCGATATCGACTTTGCTAGTGGGTACCGAGGATGACAATTTCAGCCAAGCCAAAATGACTCGACCACTCTGGTTTGTATTAATAATCCTCACGGAGAATAATTAGAACGGCTCCATAGTACGTCGTACAATCGAGAAGAGATTAAAAGACAAATCGAGAATGACCCATTTCCGATAAAAAGCCATCGCTTTGGAAAATCGATTCGAGATATAATCACACGTGTACGTTTGACCCTCTGTCGGGTGCATTCTATTGCATTTTTCAAAATTTACCTCTTGGCTAGAACAGGAAATCAAAAATTTATCCACAGATTGAAACATTATTCTAATATAGTATAAGTTTGATGAACATCTATCCATCGGTTTAGTCGTTAACAATTATTTAAAAAGCTGCGTTAATACCACATAGTGCTCCTTTCGAGGAAGTTCCGCGTGCACCAGCTGAATCGATTCACCTGTCGTCGAAAATCTACCTGTCCGATGACATCCTTGCAAAGGACGCGAGTACTTTCGTCGGATTCCCGCGCAGGCCGTCGAAGTCACGAGGAATCGTTCCCTGGGAGCACGCGAGGACCTTCCTCGTGACTCCGCGATGGTTCCCGGCGAAACACGATTGCCGATAATGAGCGTCGCAATTATTTCGATCTCCGTCGATGGGTCGCATAAATATTGGCAAAAACGACAATTATTTTCTGCGGTTTTGCGGTGGCCTCGCTGCTTTGCACGTACACACAGACGACGCGGGGAGCCCGGGATAACGGTCGTCGGCGTTGTATGTGCGTGGCTGATTAATAAATCCAGTTAACGGGGATTTATTTAGTCAGATAAACATCGCGCGCACTGCGCCGCGGCTTATCGTAATTAAATTTACGCCGTGGCTACCGATCGCGAAACTGTTCGTTCCCTGAATCTTAATTAACGACGGGATCGTGCGCGCGCTCATGCCTGCGAGAACGCTACTGGGAAACGTTTCCATCGATTGTCTTCGCGTCGGGCTCCGGGAGCGTTTTCTGTCTCCAGCTAAGGGGTCAGTCTGGGAATTTTCGGATAAAGTGTTTCGGAACGAATACTTGGAAACTTGAAATTACGCCGCGTTTCTCCACGCTAAATTCAAACGTGCGTCTCAACCGTTCGAGCGCGGTGGTAAACAACTTTTTTTGTACCGTACCAACCGTTCGACGTTTGTTGTCTTCTTGAAGCGAGTCGGTCGGTTACTGATCGCCGTCGAAATACGTTCGAATTGTTGCGCATTTTGTCGCTTTTCGTTAAAACCAGTGCCGATATTCAATTCTTTGACTTCCATTCTTCGTATAAAGGTCCACCAGCGCTTGAACATAAAGGTAGTTTACTTCTTCTTTACTCGGTATCTTCTTACATGTTGGAGAAATTAAATCAACGAAAATTATTTTTAATAGATGTTAATTCATCGATGCATCAACCTTGAGTGTCTTGGGTCACCCTACAGAAGGTATCGTTTTACAGTAAATCCGAGTGTCGTGTCTAACGATAAGCTTGCGTTCGAAACAGATTTGAGGTGGAATCCACGTTTTAATATGCAGGGGACGATGCAAAGCGTGCCGCGGCGCGTCACCCTGGGTATGGTGTGCGCGTAACCTTAAAAGTGGATCCGTGATATAACAACGGAGGCCAGGAGCCCGAGGAAAGCCCCTTTTATCGGTGTACAACGGAGCAGTCGGTCGGCGCACGGGGAAAGCACGTTCCTCGTCATTGGTATTCCACGGTCATCTTTCTGAGTAGCTCTGATTCTAGACGTAATTCACGGAATTCTCGTTTCGGACAGACCAGGAATCCCTATATTCCAGCACGCCACGCGCATCCCCGATGAGCTCAGGTCGCCTCGACGAAAATTTCGGGGAACACGAGGCCGGGTTTTCCGAACTCGGGAACGATGCAAAGTCGAGATTAGGATTCCTAACCCGAGAGGTGGGGTTGACCTTTTGCTGTATTATGTCTCATTAATTATCCGAGCTGTCTTCGCTGGCGTTTGCTTTTATAGCGTCTATTATACTGTCTGCTTTTACACGATCTGTAACGTTACCACCATTTACAATAGTGCACACTCCACTCACCGTGTACAATAGTACCTACACCTATACCATCTACAAATAGTCTACATCCATACGGTAGTGGCTGCTTCCGCGGTATCTACAATACTACCTCATTCTACAGCATTTACCATAATGCCTACCTCTATATCGTTTACAATGGTGCCCGCTTCCTTACCACCTCTAACAGTGCCTGCAGCTTCATCACTTACGATAGCGTCGGTCACAGTAGTTTCTGTTTGCAGGGGCCACCTACGAGTGTACCTGGTTCTAAGCTATCTACAATAGTGCCTGTTTCCATGCCAGCAACAGTAGTTTCTGTCTCCACCTCGCCATTTCTTGGGTAGCTGGTACCCACTATTTAGAGTCCTTCCTGATTCTACTTCAACCACAACAGGACATATCCCTACATCACCTACGACATTGCCTGCTTCAACCCCAATAACAATTAGGGTCTACTCATACACCGTAAGACCTTTTACTATACCATCTCGAGTTCTTCTTTCTCACATCCGCAACAGTACCTACTGCTTACTCGGACCCGAATACTGCCTACACCTGTCCCACCATATCGCCAGCTTCTGCACCATTTCCAGATATCGTCGCGACTAGAGCTTGGCCGTAAATCGTCTCCGTAGACGAGGATTTTGAATGAGGTCCTTTGAATTCGAGCGTCGTCGCGGCGCCCGCGAAGGAGCCAGGTTTCACCGACGTGGATAGCTCGGAACCGTTACCTTGCATCCCGGTTACGCCGCATCCGGTCGGCACGTGGGTCAAGCCGGAGATTAATCAGGTCTCTTTGTCTTGTTGAACAGTCGGCCGCGGAGATAACATCGCCGATAGGACGATGGGAAAAAGCACAGGCTCGCCGGGCTCTCGCGTATCGACTCGATTTTATACCCGCGGGTCCCGCGACACGGTAGTGCACCCAGAAGAAAGTCTTGTAACCGATCCATTTACCGCGTCGCTTTATACGAGTGCCTCTTGTGTGTGGACGCGTGTGTGCACACGCGGATTAACGAGGCATGCGCCAGCCACGATGAAGACGGTCGGACCAGCTTGTAAATTCTGTGATCGGGGACGCGGCAAGGGCAGCTCGCTATGAAGCATATCGTGTACCAGGCGAGTTTCGAACGGGTTACGGTGTTACGTTTCCGTATTTCACGGATGAAGTCACACGACGCCTGGCATTAAAATATCGACGCGCCCCCGGGAGCGAGGAGAACGTTGTTGGGTCCAATTTCGACGCTCCCTTGGGCGTGGAATCCGCGGTGAGACGCTAGGGAACTGTGTGAGATTTTTGAGGAGCGATGAGCCTCGAGGAAAAGAGTCGGGAGTTGGTCGTTACAGTGTTGGGGTTTACAGTTGCGTTACTCTAAGAATCCAGGAATGCTAAGTTGATAGTTTGACTGTTTCGATTCGAGGACCTGTCGAAATTTAAGGGTTGAAAGAAGTGAAATCTTAAAAATCGTCGATCAGTTTCAAAGATTGCGTAACGTCGAAACCGTAAACAATTTTTATTATCTTCCCAGCAACGTAACGTTCGACTCGCTTCCTGTTGGAATAGAAAAAGATTCAAGGTACAGCCGCAGAAACGACTACAATGCAAGGAACTTCTCAGGCAACGGCGATTCTCATCGCAGAATCATCGCGATGCCTGCGCAAACGTAACTACATAATTATCGTACGTTTGCCGATAACTGCATCTAATAGCATACTTTGCCTTCTACTAAAAAAAAAAAATACCGATACGCCGTACATCTTCATAATCACGGTCTTAATTCGTAGCTATTGCCGGTATTAATTGCGCGTCATTATCGGTCAATGCGTCTCCGCGTAGCCGTCGAAGATGCGAGCCCGGGGAAATTTAGAAAAAGGAAATAATGGATCGTATCTCGCGGCGTGTAATTCTTATGATTTGCGTCAATTAAAGCGAGGCGCTCGCTCTTAAAACGTAATAACCGACTACCTATTCCGTGGACATAAAGGAACGCATTAAATGAAACTGAAGGGGAAATTATAGAGTCCGTCGTGGATAACACGAGGATACGCCGACGTCGGCCGACGTCGCGTAGATTCGCGTCTTCCACGATTCTGGAAAGCAACAGTTACCGTTTCCTGCTATATCTAAATCAAGCCATCTGCCAATCAACGTCGAACGCTCGTCGAACGCTCGGTAATTTTAACGCGTGGCTGCAAACTTTGTTGCAACAGTTAACACGTCATCGAGCCTTCCGCGTTACCCGATGGTCACGGTAGCCTCTCTTGTAACGGAAGGGGCTTATTAAAAATATCAACAGAGAGACACGGTGAGCGTGATTAGGTCGTACTAAATCGAGTAAGTTTAAAACGATAAAGATCAACATTCGACAGATCGTGAGAATGGATTTGTTGCTGGAGTTTCGGTCGATTCCTCGAGTCGTCTATGGAATGGAAGATAAAGCTTTTAGGTTTTCATTCTATCCATAAATTTTGTGATTCTATTTCTACTTAAGCACACCCCAGGCTAAGTACATCCCATTCATCCTGTGATAAGTCTTCGGAGTCGGAACTACCTCCAACTAATGAGACCTGGGCACCCGATATTATTTACCACGTAATTGCTAATTATATTAACAGTAGGAGCGCGATGAAGTCATTAATTACGTAGCGAATAACACGAGCGAATTGGCTTCGATCTTCCTCGCATACTTTATCATACGAGTGGCTAGATTGTGAACTAGTAAGGTAGGCTGCGCGCTACTCGTCCTATCAGCTTCAGAAATTATTCCATCTATCAGACGCAGATCTCGATTATTTCCTACGGCGCGCATAGTTTTCATTTTCTGTACCAATAACGCGGAAATTTCATTCGTACACGATTCGTCGAGAAAGGGTCGAGCCTCTAATTCTGACTCCCGCAGGAGAGTCTGTTCTAGGGTCTGTTCTAGGAACAAAACTGTACCTAGCCCCCGACCATCTAGGACGCCGATCCTCGGCCGTGGCACGAGGCGCTCCTTCGCGATAACTCGCTCCAATGATCCAGATCCATTTACCTAGTTTCCTGGAAACGTTGTTGGCGGGGCGATGCACGACACGACGACCGACCACGAGGACGACAGCCGCGGTGACGAGGCTCGTCCTCGGACCATACGGCGGCTAGCGGTCTCTGTTAAGGCCAGTATACACTTGGACTCATACTGCCACTCGGCTATCGAGGTTCGTTGCCAGCCAACATTGCGTCAATATTGCCGGACTCCACTTTTTGAAAAATCTTAAATTCAAATGTCAAAGCACTTGGTACAGTCTTAACTTGTTATATTTCATCGCATTTCTCACCTTCTTGTTTTATAGAGTTAATCGATTTGTGCAATACACGGCTCGTATGCACAATGATCTTCTTGGGTATCACACCCTTCTTACGCATGAAAACTTTCCTCGCCTATAGTCTATGGCAACCACCCCCATGAGAATGCGTCGCGACGCGCGAGTGTGTACTGGACTTTACGCGACCAAGCCGGCACGCGCATGGCTAGTCCATAATGCTTCGAAAAAAGAAACCGCTAGACCGTCGGCCCCCTATCTAACTGGTACATCGTTTTCGAACGGACCGTTCACCAGATTCCACGCAAGATTGCTGACCGAGCGAACCAACGCTGGCGACGGGCACAACGTGTGCGCTCCATTCCAGTGCAGCGTGTCACCCGCACTTCCGGTAACGCCGGGCCGTACGCTCCTAGCCTCGAACGCGGCGCTCTCACGGTCAAGGTCAGCCTGGGGAGCCAACACCGAGGGGACGATAATTGCACGACGCGTGGGTGTGGTCGCAGAGGTTATCGAGCCGCGACTCCGAACCGTGGAAACGAGCCTATTGGGGGAATTTCAGGCAATTCCGTGATCAGATCCAGAGGTTGTGGTTTCAGGAGCGCGATGGTTTGGCACATGAAATGGAAAAGAGGACGTTGAAAATGAAGATGGCGAGTGTTTGAATGTTTGATGAGTGTTTGACGACTTTATCCGTCACGGGAAATGATAGTGTTTTGTGTAGATGGTATAGGTCTGAATATATCGGAATGATTAAAAATCCACGCTTTAGTAGAAGTAGTACAGCACGATATTTCCAGCAGAGTCGCGCCTTTCCATTACCGCTCGCTCACCAGATTAGGTTATCCATCGTCGCGACGCGATAACAATTTCCTCCCTCCGCGTATCAGAGATCGGAGTTCGTATCGGACGACGCTTTCATCTCGCAGTTGTCCCTCCGTCCGCGCGGGGTAGAATTAATCTCGTTAGGAGGTATAATCCGATTCTTCTTTCCCGCGTGATTCGATTTCAGACCGAACGGCGACACCCCCAACGAAATCGTTATCGTTATCGTGGAAATTTCATCGCTGGCCCTTGATAATCGATTTCTCCTCCCTGGGGGAAGAGATGGATCCAGTCTAGACGCGCGGTAGACGGTGAAATTATCAGTTACACGGGCTTCAAGTAGAGTTAATCCTGTCTAAGGGGCGCGGAAATCCCTATCTAAGAGACTTAAAAAATCTCCAAGAGCACGATGTGCAAGCTCCTGTGCTAAGTCTCCATCTTGAGAGGGTCGAAAGGGGTCGATAGATAAGAGAAATCGACCCTTTTCCACTATCTTAAAAGCTTGGAGATTCGTGATGGCAGCCTTAATAATTAAATCTCTCCAAGTTACATAGCCTGACCTTCAGCCAATCCATTTATCACGTCTAAATTAACAAACCCCCTAACTTCGTCTTGTATTACTAGTTAGAAATATTTTTGCTCCAACGTGGTGGGGATACTGAAACAATAAACATTCTGCTACGGGAATCGATACGTGTTGCAAAAGGATAGGTTGTCTAAAAAATTCGCTACGAGGGAGAAGCATCTCGAATCAAGTACCCCATTAGGGCGTGGCGCGGTATGCACCATTAATAAACACATGGCTTTAATTGCTGTTCTACGATGCTCCAGTTTCAACTGTCCGCCGGAGTCTTTGATCAACATGTGCGTTGTCTGCTAACTTTTCGACAGAGGACCATTGTTCCTAGGTTTCTGTGAAACCCTCGAAATTCTGGCGTATCTTAATCGTTTTTATAACTCAAGCAATTTCGTATTCTTGAATCGCTACCAAAGGGCCCTTTTGTAATTCTTCCAAGACGAAAACTTCTTTTAAAATCGAGATATTCGAGCAGACGATGCGTCAATCATTTCCAAATTACAATTTACCGCTTCGTAGTACTCCAAAGTTCGAACTGCCAGCACTCTACACGCCTTCTCACGCACGCAAGCTCCCGGAGGAGACAGCGCGTAATTTCGAAATTGAATCACGGGGTTCCAGGACCTCGAAGCCACATCACAATCAACGAACGGTATGCCGGGAGGCCTCGAGCTCCCCGTAAACAATTAATCGTAAATTAATTTCACGGGCCACGCAACCGCGCCTCCGGCCATTTCATCAGATTTAATTCGTTTTCCATCTCTGACGCCGCCTAATACATATTCCCTCGAATATTCGGCCCTCCCGCGGATTACCACGCGTATAGGACGATCCCATTGTTTACGTTTTTTTCCGCCGACTCGTGAGAAGCGCAGAGATAGGAAGCGTCATTCCGAGAATGCACCGGCGTAATTGGGTAATTATCAGACTCTGAGAATTTGATACCCCATCGTGGCCCGTTCAACGGTGCCGGGATTTACCGTTTTTTCTTCCCACTTTAAAATTCCTGCTGGCGTGTCCTTTGTTTGGACTTTGAACATCCACCTTGGCTTAAATAGCTTCATCGTTGCGTTAATCACTCGTAACTTTCACGCTCTGAAAACGTTTGGATACTTTGCTGGATAAACGTCTCGGTATTGCAAACATTTTTTTCAAATACGATCGCATTTTCATAGGGAAATCAACATTTATATTAGCAGGAAGTCAAAGGACAAGGGTGGCGCCGCGAGCGACACTCGCGCGATACGATGATTCCTCCCCATCACGGAGATGGGAAAATAATTTTTAAATGTGCACGGAAGGTAGACGCTTCGCAGATTTCCATAAAAGTGTTTCGTCGGGAGGAACGAATTCCAAGACAGGGCTGGAGGTCCCGGGGTTAGGTAAATGGAGGTTCTAGCAAGAAGAGCGAGGAGCAGTTTTTACAGCACTTAGTCGGCGCACGCAGTTCATACGGATTCAGCAAAAAAGAAATCCTGGAAGGCACCGAGAGAGCAAAGGGACCTCCTCCCGGGGCCCCTTTGATCCTTGAAAATTAGCTTACAGTTTATTGCATTTTTTACAGCGCCTTTCATCTCGAGGATCTCACGCGCGCCGGCTAAAATCTCTCATCAATATGCAGGGTGGGCGAGCATGGAAAAAATGTGGAGTGGGTTGGACGCGAAGGATGAGGGACGTTGTAACTAGAAAAGAATGGCGTGTCTGAACAAGGGAGTGTGAGAAGAAAAGGAAGAAGAGTGGCAGCACACTTGGATTGCGAATCGCGTCGAATGAAATCCATCTTAATCTCGACTCATCGGATGGGAAGAAAGGAGTCCTTATTAAATTACACCCTGCGATATTTCCGAGCGTAACGCGTAGGACATTCGAGAGCACATTGAAGGGAAAAGGGAGTTAAGTATGATGCGATTTATTTTGGGAGAAATTATCTTTAGAAAATGATTATAACGAAACAATCAGTTGAAATCATCAAATTTATCGTTTAATTTATAAAAATTGCTTCGATGGATGTAGAGGGTACGAATACTTATGGATAAGGAAAAAATTTGCTTCGCGCTGAAAATCCTGAGTGTAAGAAAAAATTCCATTCATACCTCGCACCTCTAGACATTCTTCTTCTAATAATTCCCATTTAATTGTTCAGAAGTTCCATCCGCTTCGCAGGTGCTTACTCATAAAAAACATTTATCTGATAACGTTTACACTTCCGTAGCGCGCACCGTAATTTATGTTTTCTCTGGAAAAACGCCGCCGCGGAATAAATTAATCGAGCGTCAATTACAGCCAATTACAACAGTTTTCGTTGGATTTAACATTACTTGTAGTCATTTATGCCACTGGTTCTCAAACAGCTGTCTAAAACCAATCCTCGTCATTCGTCAAACAACTCGATAAAATTGATCGACATATCGTGTAATGTCGAGTGTTAATTAATTATCAGACTTCATTAGCGATCGAAAGGACAATCTCCTCTGCAAAAACTCAGGGTGAAATTCATCCAATAAACGGTTAATGGGTAAACTAGTCACGTTCGATGGTCGAGTGCCAAGTTTAGCGAAACACGGAAGGCGATGCCGTTTTTCCTCTGGACAGGTTATGTTAACTGGCTGCTAATTGCGGCCGCTACTTAGAGCCGCGTCGGTCACTTTCCGCGGCGAAAATCGCTGAAGAAACGTCGAAGGATGCGAGATTTTAATCAATTTGTTGCGCGGCGATACGTCAACATTTTGCAACCGCTCGTACCTCGAAATGGAAAAATATACGCGTGGTATCGCGGCCTCGGGCGGTGAAAGAAAATGACCAAGAGCACGAGACAACTCACTTATGGTTATAAAGCAATCCGCTGCTGGCATTGCACGAATGACTCGGTGTGGCGACAAGTGTCGCGGATGAAACGGATACGTCGCGGCGTTTTTGCAGGGAACGACGTCTTTCCACAGATTCCAGCTAGTTAATGGCGTTTAGGTCTTTATATAACGTTTAATTATTCGCGGAGGGGCTTCGTTATTCCTGGAATCTCAGATGTGTCACGTTCTTTGTTGCCGCTATCTCCAGCGGACAGGGTCTCACGGTACTTTTGCTGATATCTAATCGATGACTCTTAGCGAACAGAGATGGTGAGAATGTTAACGCTTTCCTTTCTAAAATTCGTCGGAAACGTAGCAGCGATGAGTGTTTCTTTCGAGTCGAGTCTCGTGGATTTGAAGTGTTCGAAAACTTGGGAGAACGAACAGGGAACCGCGTTAAAAATATATACGAGTGAAAAGAGACGAGAATAATAATTGCAAAAATCCTCAGAGGCTGTAGCTATGCTTGGTCACAGCTACCCGAGCTATAAACCAACGGACAATAGACCAAAAGCAAGCCTAACCGAAATCGGGAACCAAAGAAACGTGGACGTTTATTCGCGAGCATTGTGCGAGAGGATCCTCGACGTCCATTCGCCGAGATATGCAAGCTTCATCGGCCCTGACCGTTCGCACCCGAGCAGGAGGATCCTTCTCGCGTTTAGTCATCCAGCCCGCGGCGATGCGCGAAAGAAGAGGAAGAAGACGAAGAAACCGAGCGGCGGAGATCGCAATCGACCCGGCACGGCCACGACATCGCCGACGAATCTCGAGTTCAACCTGGCCGCCTCTGACCGGTTGGTGATGTCACTCAATATTTCCGTTTTCGAAGAATGGGGGCCCCTTGGAATGGCCCAACCGTGGTGACGTCAACTCGCCCTCATCCCCCGGGTAACGTCATCCTAGCCCACGTATCCCTCGTCATTCTGCATTTTTCGGTCGCGGTCAGTTGAGCAGTCGGGTGCAATTAGTCGGAGATTTCTCGGATCGAGGAAGACACGGGTGTCGTTTACAGGAATGTTTATGGGACGTGGAGAAGGCTACTGGGGGAGAATTGGTCGTTGCAAATTTAACGGACACTTTATTGGGAATTAATGCTGATGAGGGTGACGTAGTTGTCGCTGGGTAGGATTAATACTGGTTAGTATTTTTTATAGAAGAGCGTGGCGAGTTAAAAGTGTCCAATTACGGGATTCTGTAGATATTGTTGAATAATTGTTTGCTAGTGTAGTATCGCGCCCCTCATCCCCAAGAACGAGGAATCAAACAAGAACAGGAATCGTAGGGTGCGGAATTGGTCGTGTAGCAAATGAATAGTTGAACCCTTTACGACTCTGTGTCTCCGAAGTCAAAGTACTGTAAAATTAGTATTATATATACTTCTTCATCCAGCAAAGGAATCAGAGGTTTGGCCAACGTTGACTTGTAAAACAAAGTTGTCAATTAGTCGCGTGAGCGGCTGTACGAGGCAATGGCCGTTGGCTTTCCTGTGAGATAACCTGCGAGTTGAACGACACAAGAGCGCGCCGGGACCGGATGTCGTCTCACTCGCTTTGTTTCCTCTTCGCCACGCGGGCCGAGGGAAAAGACAGCCGAGGACATTGTCTGCTCGCGAGAGCAATGTCATGGGCCGACCGCTGACATTATTAGAGCGTTTCCACGCGAGAGCGAACGCCACTGGGCGAGAAACTGGAAGCGTTCCATCGAAGGTATGTCCGATCGATCGAGTCATCCTCGTCGATCGATCGCGTCGTTCCTCGGGTGGGGAAAAAGGGAATCGCTCTCCATCGCCTTCGTTTCGCCCCTGGCAATCGCGTGACGCGCTTCTTGTAGATGACGACCGATTACTCGATGCTTGAGTGATTTTATCGCCATATTTATTACGGCCGACGATATTGATTTCGTCGCGTTAAGAGCGCAACGTGGTTTAATTATTGCCTCCAGGTGTAAAGGCTTCCTGCGCCCGGAGTGGAAAGAAGACGATAAACAGCCAATTACCGAATGAACAGACTTGTAGGATGTGTATAAATTTTTTAACTACCTTTTCGATTCGTTTTTCGTTGAAGTGCACGCCAGGGTGGTCGACGAGTTTGTTTGTTGGATGCATGTTCTAGTAGTAAAGTTTGGTTTATTTTGTTTCGAAGGCACAAACGAGTTTCAGCGATGTCATAGGAATGTCTTTCCTCGTCATATTTAATCTCTCCAGTGGGAATAACCGAAAGTGGTACAGGAGGCGCAGCTATCTCTAAAGAACGTGCACATAATGTTTAGGATCAGTAGCTCCTGCATACCAACAAACTCGCGCTAATAGTGGATACTTAACAGCGATGAATTCGTTTGTACTCTCGGTAGGGAACGGGTTTCTCGTATATGCTTAAACAAAAAAGGCAAATAAAAAGTTGTTCCCGCATTGTTCGCCGCGCAAGTATTTTTATGCCTCGAGTAAGAGAATCCTTTCAAGCGGAATACATGCGGCGCGTCCGAGAATATCTCGGTATTTGAACAATGACATCACCGATTGCAAACTGAAACACCGACTTTGTATCACCGTTGTACCTGACTGTTAAACAAACCGGTGACATCCAAATTGAATTCAAGATTCACGGATTTTCGCAGGGTGAAAGACTCGAGAAAAATTGAAATTTATTCGGTGCAATATTCTTCCAAACCAGCCCCCAAGCAGAGTTATCAAACTTGCATTGTAAACCGAAGCTATCTAAATTTCAAGACACGACTATCCAACCAATAGGAGAAAAACGGAATTTCATTTTGGCTTATCAAATAATTGCACCGTGCATCTTCATCGCAGAGTGAAAGTACCAAAGAGTATCGCGACGTCGTCGACCACCGATGGCGAGTCCTGCGTGTCGACGCCACTGGACCCGAGCTATTCCCTCTCGATCGTCCAAGCCAAAAGGACCTACGCGAGCGAGATATCTCGCCTAGCCCATAATCTATTAACGATCGAATTCTCCCTCGATTCTCCCCTGTCGCGGTCGGCAGCGGTGCGTGAATGAAACGAGGAGGTTGTCGCGTGACGCGTCCCGGCTCACGCAGGACGACGAACGTCCTGCATGATTCACAGGGCGATAGCAGGTGGAAAAAGAGAGGAGTCGAGTAAAGAGGCGAGGCTGGGAATGGGGCGGAGGGGAGAGGAGTCGGACAGCGTCGATGACGACGGCGATGAGCGCGACGACCGAGGCGGATAGAGCCCGGAGTGGCGAAGAAGTCTAGGGTATCATCGCCTATAAATACACGCGCAGCCTCGGGCAAGGACGTCGTTGGTTACGGAGGATGATCCTAGACGATCGTCTTACGACGATGCTGACCTCCTCGAGCGGATCGACGTGCGCCGATCAGACACTGGCGAGCCCCGCTAATTGGTGTCTTCGGCAAGCCAGAAAAGGGATAGTCCCTGGGGGCCCTGTAATGAAGGGTATCACCCTCGAGGGGATTTCAGAATCTGTACGCATGCCAACCTGTAGGAAACCGCCACGGTATTATCCCCGGATAATGAGTCCTGGAACATCGTATACGCGGAAGGGACGGAAGGATCCATGGTACTTGGTCGATTCCCGCCCGAGATCGCCGGAGTAACGGATCAATTCCGGCGGCACGGGTCTCCCTCGTCTTCCTCTTTTCGATCGTCGACGACGATTAGCCCAGGGAGACACCGTCCTGTGGAGAATCTCGCGCTGTTGAGCGGAGCATGAAGCAAAGCTCCGATTTGCGCGAGTGATAAGGGGAGTCGTTTTCTGGAAACTGGTGTTTTGGATAGAAATTGTTGGATGAAATTCAAGTTTCGCGAGATTTATTTATGGAGGGATGGTAATCTCGTTCGACGGGGCTCTTAAAGTAATTGGAAGGAAGTGTAGTAGTATCGATCCCCTCGCGGACTCGGTCCGAAATAGAACAGATCCTTCTCTTGCAGAAAACTAGACATAGATATGCAGTACCACCAATTACCGCATACCCTGTATATTTATAGAGGCCGATGCGCGAGGACAATAGTACTACTCGTGCAAGATAGAAAGGAATTCTATATTTCCTTATACAAAACATAAAAAGAACGTTAATTAATAATACGGGAATAATAGTTGCATATCCTTTCCTTTCTAATTTACCATTTAAAAATTAGATCTTCGCAGTCTTCGGTGCCACTTCCTATAAATATCACTCCAAACAAAACAAAATAGTGTCCAATCAACGTAAAGTCGTTCGTTTAAAATGTAATCTCCCGACATGTCACGGCGGTAACTCGCGTTAAATTGGCTCAGGCAAAAATGTTGATGGACACCCGTAGCATTCGTCGTTGAAGAATAAGATAACGAGATAGCATTGAAATACGAGCAAGCTGGATCCCTGTCGCTTGACAGTTCCTCGCGAGCTTGGATCGCGTAACGGGTGGATCGTCGCGGTAATTGAACCGTGATTTCGCGATCGCGTGCTGTTTTTTGGTCTTTTGCGCTTGACTAGGTTCGTCACGCGTCGAGATACTCAGGCTGCCCGCGGAGATTGATGTAGAGGGTTCTCCCGTTCGGTCGCGAGTGACAAATCCCATTTTCTGGACGTTGATCGTGATTCAGACGGACTGAATTTAGTAGTTTTTGTATGGGACACGTGTAGGGGGTAATTATTTCTCCTTGATTTAACGAAGATCACCGAGTGCCGCGTATTTTATTTAAACACAGAACATAAATCAAATAATTCCAATTTAAATTGTCGCATCGCGTTGTAAAACATCCAGTCGTATGGAGCTCCTAAAATGCTTGTAAACCAGTCAATAATTTGTAAAAGGTCCAGGGATAAAAATATAAGAAGCGAGAGAATAAATCTCTTGTCAGAAATTAACGAGATGCGATATTTTAGTCCGCTGTGTGCAACGGCGAAGACGATACCAAGTCACTTTTTTCTATCTAGAATTAATTTTATGCCTGAAGAGGGTTCCAGGGAAGAGAGCCGAAGTGTCGACTTCATAAATCATACGCCTCGTGTCTCTGCAATTTTTAGTTGCTTTTATGTATTAATTGGGAATAGACACTGTGTGTTATATTTAGACAGGAATTTTTATGTGAACAAAGAAGCAGGAAAAATAAGGTCATTCAATTTTACGTAATGCATTAGAGAAATAACTCTGATAATAAATCACTCGTTTCATTATAAATAATGAACAACTATTTAGTTGCAAATGATTCTCCAAGAATTTTCATTACGTATTCAGCTAAAAATCAGTAGGTACTTTTTACGATAAACACCATTAAGGTAATTAAATAGAGTCACGGATACAATGACGCACAAGTGAAAAAGAAACGAAGAAGCGAAACCGCGATTTACTTATAATGATTACTACCGTCACTTATTATCGCTGACGTAATCCACGGACTATGTTTTACACTCTGCCAACAACATCGCGGAGTTACGATCCTCGCGTTCTATTCGGTGTCACGATCTCCCCAGGATGCATCGGATCATTTATTGCCACTCTCGTAGCATTGAAATGTCCAATGGGAGTCGGTGCATTCCAAACCGTTTAATTGTCAACGATGGTCACTTTGATTCGAAAAGCAGAAACGAGAGGTCCCAAGGGACTAATATTCTCCTTCGGATCATTATCTGAATTCTAACGTCTTTACCCTTAAATTATGTAAACCATTTTTTGCTTAGAAATGTAAAATTTAACCTAGACGACAGATCGTTGGAAACTAACTTTCATAGCTAAGTGGATACGAATGGCGTTCGATCCCTTCGAACATCCAAGTATCGAGAGAAACGGAGAAAAACGAAGTGCAGGACGCGCGAGGAAGTCGAAGTTGCAGGAAGACAGTCGTTTATTGGCGTAATCGTTACCTTACTGGGATAATAAATACATCCTCGGGCGATACAGTACAATGTTCTCTCCGCGTTTTTTTCGCGAAATCCGCGATCCGACGAAGAAAATCCTCGTAAATATAACTGCAACGTTCTTACACATAATAAATAATAATATCCCTGTTCTGACTAATCGTTGGACAACTTGATCAACGTGTAGATGTCAATTGCAGAGGAATCTATTTATCCATCTTCCTCTCACAATAATCGGCGCTTCTTTCTTCGTTCAAAGTTTGAACACGATTACGTCGAACGCAAAATTTGTTCCTGCCTCGTCACCGCGTAATCAGACATCACGAAATCGACGTTTATTTGTCTGGACGGTGGTCTGGAAGGAACGTCCGCGCGAGCTGCTTAAATATTCGGCCATCGACCGTTTGTGCGAAAATCTCGCCATGAATCTCGATTAGCGGATTACAAAATGACCAACAGACAAGTTCAATGACACTTTTACACAATTCTGCGTCTCGAAGGATCCGCCACACACGTCGAATCCGTTTATCGAATCGGAATGTTCGTTCCATGGGAACCCTCTTAGAAACGAGCGGAGGGTTAGCGATAAGAAAGTGGACTTACCGTACTTTATTTTCCGTGAGGGGATTCGAATATCCATTAGATAAATTTCTAAACTTCTAGAAAGCTTTTAGAAAATTTCTAAGCTTAAGAATATCCGTTTGATAAATTTCTAAGTTTCGGATTCTATCAATTAGAAGCTTGTTTACGAATATTTATCTAAAATTACAATCAGCCTTGTCCTTCTCAGCCTTAAACGCTTTATTATTACTTAGCTTGAATACGATCGTAATGACTCGGCCGATAAATAGCATTCTCTTAAATTCTACGAGCATACAATGTCGTTCGCTGAACTTTCAATGGTAGGGGAACGTTAATCGCTCTTAAGGACGTGGAATATTTAACAAGGATTGCTGAACATTGTTCACTTGTCCGTTGGAACAATCGCAAGGGGCCAAGGGTCTTCCTATTTCTCATGTGCGTAGAAATCTCTTACATCTCGTTGTACCTGATTGCACACGGTTGTTGGCAATCATGGGCGGTTCAAGTTGCAACAGGCAAGATAAATGTTGGGCATTTCGCGAAATCCATTTATCCGACGTGTCCCGCGCCGTACAATGTTGAGGTAGCGAGAGCTGGTTTAAGTAAGGATAAGATATGAAGTAGCACCGCGGTGGTGCGTTTAACTCGTTATCAAGAGTTAGTCGCACTTATTTACTAATTTATCATTTCCACACTCAATTAATCAGCGATGTATTAACCACCGGATACCACTATTCTCCGTGATCGTCTTATTATGTAACAATTTATTAGCGTTGTATTTCGTTCGGGCTCTCTCGTTTCTCAGAGGGTACGCGGAGGCGCGGGTTCAACTCGACAGAAGTTACCATACTGTAGGATTTATTATATGTTACTATATTTATAAAATACTGACGTAACTATTAACGAAACTAAAATGTTGATTTTGAAAGAAGAGAATGTAATATTACTTGAATTTCCGTATGCTCGATTTATCTACCAAGGAAATTGCAAACGCGATTAGCCAAAGCTAATAATAGAATTCCACAAATGCATCGGTAGCCCTCTTCCACATCTTTCAAGACGTATCTTCCTCCATCCTAGGTGTGAAATATTCATATTCCTCTGGTATCGCTAAAAGCATCAACGTCCATCTTCCCGCGAGACAAATTGCACGTCCACCTCGGCAGTGCTCGGATTTGTACCTGGTCCAGCGGATCGACCAACTGTCGGCGAACGTTGCACTTCATCCTAAAATAGGTGACCACGTCACGGAAGAACTGGTTGTAGAAATGCGCTTTCTCCGTATCGATTCGGAGAACGCCTCTTCTCCTCAGCCAGTTTTCGACCCAGGAAGTGTCGTCGACCCCAAAGGAAACGATTAAGTAATCCCAGCCACGGCCTTCGCTTTCTGGCTGGGGAAATCCGACGGTGTTTCGTGTGAAAAGAAATCGAAAGGACCTGTACCCAGCGTCGTGCACGACGACGAAGAGAAGGGAAAAAGGGTCAACTATCTTCCCGGTTGTAAATGTTCCGCCAAGAAGAATGGTGATTACTGTAATGGTAGTCCTTTTCAAAGCATCACGTGCTCTTCCTCGGTCTGCAACTCGCGACGCATTGGGTCGACGACCCGAAATCCTCAAGCTCGTCTCCTAAATTCGTCTCTATGTCTCGTTCGCTTTTCCCTCGGTAAAAAGTTCGAGAAATAACGTTTGTCGCGTGGAATCGAATTCGAAGGTCTCGGCCCAGAATTTATCTGAATTTTAAATCTGCGAGATATTCCAATCGACACGGATACACCATTCCCCTCCCCATAAATTCACCCGTTTCATTGATCGTCATTACAACGAAAAAATACGTGGTAAACAGTGTACAGTACACTCGGTAACCACGTTATCTACGCCTGGAGTCGCGCGATAAAGTATTAACCTCCGCGGTGTACATTAGCCGGCGGCGTGGCTGAACAACGTCCCGAGCTATGATGTTCACCACCCGAAGGGGTTAATAAATAAACGGGACCCTACCTAGGCGGTGTCCGTGATCTCTCGCGGCTTCTACGCATAATTCATCTCGCAATAAATAATGGCTCGCCACCAACGGACCAACGACCAAACTCGGGGCGACAAGAAATATTTCAATTACATCGCGATTAACTTATTTTGTGGCGAGAAGCAGAGGGGAACAGGCCGAACCGATCTTTTTCACCGCAGATTTCACGGAACCTCTCGACACGGCATCTCCCGGCGAACGTAAATCAAACGCGACGAGCCATCGATTCCCCGAGCTAACGGTTAATTTCTCAGAAGACAATCGCGGTCCGATCTAAAGGACGCAGCAGGTAACAGGAATCATGGACGCTCGATGCAGCGATGACATCAACCAGCCATCGATTACGATCCCTCGACCAAATGAATTTTTAACGGATGCCTGGAACACGTGGATGGAAATGCGCGTTTGTAATTTGACGCGATGAATTAGAAGTTTGAGTAGTTTAAGCTCAGACTATGTCGATGTCTTCGGTAGCCATCGAGGGATCCAACGAGTAAATTCTGCGAGACATTCCAATCGACAGTTAATTATTATATAATACTCACGTAGCTCCGTATACTGGGTCATTTTAGTTACCTAACACCCTCCAGATTCTCCAGTGACTATTTTCTTCGATTTCGCAACTTCAGTCTGGACCAACGCCTCGAGAGAAATGGGCGACGAAGAATTTCCAGACTTCAAAGAAGGTAATTGGCTCCGTGGGGTATACGGTCGAGTCGCGTAGCTCTGTTCGTAAAATAGTAATCAGTGTCGAGTTACAGCCTTTGACGGATTGGCGAGGGCTCGTAAACGTCCCCTCTTGGCGCGACACGTGAAGTCAGGGTCTGGGTTAGGTTCACTGAAGTCACTGCGAACCACCCACCTCGAGGAAACGTAGCTCTAGCTTCCCTGTGTTTACGTTGCTCCAGATCGGGTTCGATGACACAGGAAGAACGCGATCTCGTGTCTTTTTTATCGACTCACCGTAGTTATTTTCGAGTCTCTGTTTAATTCAAAGGGGAGAGTCTCTGGCAGTGATGGAATGAGGTTTGATTTGACGGATGAAATTTTCAGAAGCCTGCGAGAATACTCCTCGCGAGGGTAATTGCATAAATTCTCTGAAAGGATTTCCTACATGCGATAAAACGCAAGCAAAAATCGTCGAGTTAAATTGAGATACGATATTACGATGCGTACGAATAACAAGTACCGCGGTCGATGGTCGAGGGCCAGTCGCGTGGAATAACTTTTTGATTCGGGTAAAAAGTCCAAATGGCTGTTTCATTTGCGAACGACACGTCTGCGTTACAGTGGATCCCATGGAACGAAGGGATCATCGAATACCGTTCGTCACGAGGATATACCACCGGTGGTTACGCATTTCGTGGCCGAGTATTTGGTTACAAGCCGCGTAGCAATCTACTTGATTCACGAGACAAGTCGCGCTAAACGACGTCGTTCAATTATATTTATATTTTTGCTAACGGCCCATTCCGCGCGGATCGTGCGTGGCCTGGGCAAACCCTGTTCCTCCTTTCCCACTGAAATATCGATGCCTCTGGCGACGGGCATGCCAAAAGCCGGATCAGGACCGCTAAAAGACTTATTAACACCCACGTACTACTTCCAATTCAGGCACCCCTCTTTAACTCATCATAGAAAATATGAAATTTTAATACGTTGTTCACCGGTCACGAGTAAACTCGTGTTTGCACTTGCATTATCTATTTCAATTTATGAAATCCAGTTCAAAGTGTATTTTCCTCCTCTCGACCTCTCTCAAAAGTTCCTAGAAAGATGCGTCCAGACGAGTTCTTCGTTTCCACGTGAAACCGGCCCTGGTTTCGGTCTCCGAGAGGACAGCAGTCTCGATTCCGCACGAAAATGCATCAAGATGCACGTCATAATCCTGCCCTCGCGGAACACGTTTCTTTCCGCGTTTCACCCGATGTTGCATGGATACGACATGCTTCGAGGAGGGGTCGCCGATTTTCGGGCTTCTTTTTCGTGAGCCGGCAAACGGGCCCGCCGCCGGACGATTTGTTTTTACGCGCTGCAGCTCGCTTGAATCCAAACGGCACGCTCAGTTGTTTCAGGAAAAATCGTAAAAAGGCGTGCACTGGCTACCTGGGCCACATAAAACGTTGCGATGAAGCCAGGCGTGGCCCGAGGGGGCTGTTGGACCACACCCATCGAGGGACCTCGTTCTTTTATACTTCGACAGAATTATTTTCGATTTTCTAGCGAGTTTTCACTGACTCGAGCAACATTCTTTGATTTTTAAGAAGTGAAAATAATTTTTAGAAAAAAAAATAATTCAAGTCTGAAAGTGTTAATATTTTCACTGCTTTGGAAATCAAACATGTAATTTCTGTACTTAGCTACTCAGAGGGACAATGGAGAACAGTAACTTTCGACCTATTAAAGCATTAACGTTACGGTACAAGAGTCGTGTGAGAGAACGATGACCATTCTATCCACCGATCGTTTCTTTCCGTCCACCAAGCGAAAAGAATCGCACAGAGAGCTTCCCATGGGAGGTTAGAAGCTAAAGACCCGCAGCCACGTGCAAGAAACAGGATTCTGAAGCTTAATGACAACTCGGGTGTCACGGTGTGCGACGGTGTTATTGAAAACACCGATGATCCTACTCGTCGATAACGGTCCACCAAGATTGCTTTTAGATAATGCCGCTGGGAGGATAATCGCGGCTGTCTCGATGAAGTTGTACGGCCATACGCTTGGAAAAATCGACAGGAATCGGGATATCCTGTCAAGGTGCGCGATGTCGACGCTTCTTGCGTCCCCGCGGGAATTAATTATACGTCTGTGGATCCTAATTGTCGTTGGCAATTGAAATCAACCCATCAAGTGGATATTCTCGATTCAGGCCTTCGAGAGAATTTTTTTACGAAAAACTACAAAACATGGAAAGTTGAACTTTTACGCGATTATTTGTCAGTTCTTAATTATTATCGATCAGCGTGCCGAGTCATAAGCGTGTTCATACACGATCAAGTTAGGTCAGCCAGTCTTCGGTAATCCCCAGCAGCACTAACCGGAATCTGGCGTGGCTAATTTACATTTTTCCAGTTAAAACAGCGTAATAAAAAGCAGACGAACCTCCCAAGATCAACACCGAATGTAGTAGACCGTCGTTTAATATCCCCGAATCGATAAACATGATCGTCCGACGCGTGTTTGGTCGTAAATAAATAAAGTAAATAATCGGCTTAAACTATCCATAACATCGGTAGTCTGCAACAGTATTCCAGCCATTTTCCTTCTAAATTTCATCAAGCTCTGGACAACCCCCCCCCCCCCCCCCCGCGGCCGCCGCCGCCGCGCAAGACGTACTCCGATGCTTGTCGCTCTATTTTACCGTCCGACTCCGACCGATTCCTCGCATAACTAGCTCAACTGTTGCGTGTACCCGCCCACGCGAAACCCGTTTCCACTTCCTGATCGAGATTGCCGGCGTCGTCGCGTGCGGGCCGACGTAACAGAGAAAATCCGCGACGCCTGGCCGCGTAGAGTAATTTGTACGCTCAGTCGGCGTTACTTACGAACGCGTTCCCGTATAACGAAGCCAGCGAAGGGCGTATCAATTATCGAATTACATCGAGTGGGCGCCCCTGACGACCAGGGAACGGAGACCTCGATGCTCCACTTAATCGGAGACATCGACGCACAAACGCGAAGCGTCGAAAAACCGCACGCTGCTGTGGGCTTGCGGTGGCGTCATTTGTCTAAAATATTTATTTCGTCGCGTTAGAAAAATTCAGAAGACGATGACGATACGAAATGAATTTCAAGTATCTAAATCGCTTTCATAATTGAGATCCTCTTTGGAAGTTAGAATTCCAATAACGCAGGATTCTGTACCAGCTCGTAGCGACATCGCCAGTGACATCTTTCTACCTGGATACACTCGAGCATAGATCACCGTTATCAACAAATTCTGAAACTTAATTGGAACGAAGAGAATTACGGGCATAAATCCGTCGCGTTTCCGCTCGGAACGCAGCCGATCGAGTGGAGAACATCGCGGACATGGAAAGACAGATCGACCAAACGACGAGCACTCGATGTACGCCGATGTTCGACGAGGAATGCCAAGCCGGTCCTGAGCTAACCTCCCGACTGCCGGTAGTCCTCGTGTGTTCCAGCAGGATCGAAGGAATTTAATGGAACCTAATGGTTATAGCTTCGAGGTTCAAGACTCGACGAAGTCATGCGCGTCCTCTTCTCTCCTTGAATTATGTCTGCCGTAGCTAGGCATCGAGCCACTTGTTCCAATAGAAATGGTCCGCAGAATTGTCCAATTCGGAGATGGGAGCACGGAAATACTATGGATTGGATCGAGCTTGGCAGTGCGAAAGAATTGCGTTAAATTTAATATAAAGCGAGTCGAGTCTGAGTCAGCAAGCACTGTTCGGTAGAAATTCTATAGGCAAGAAGATATTTTCATTGATTATCTAAATAACATTGGACAGTGAATCGTTCAAAGAAACTTGACGGAAGGAAAATAATATTAAATCGCTTCTTTGGATCGCGAATAAATTGCCAGCGAAAGGGTTAAAGGGATCACGGCGAGGAACGACGAAAATAAAGAAGTCTGCGAGTCCTCGCGAGCCCTACGGGATAACGGGTCGCATGTCGACTGCCAGCTGAATTTATCTCGAGCCTATGGCGTAACGAGCCGTTAACAGAGAAACCTTCTAATTGCGGGAGAAGTTAAAGCCGCGCGAGTTCGCGGTGTACGCGAATTCCAGGAAGGTTCGGTACATTTAATAGAATCTAATGAGTATAGCTCGGAGGTTAAAGGCTCAGAGGCTTGACGCTTGTTCCGTTGAAAGGACAACCGTCCTGTGAATGGAGACTTAAATACACGTCCCGTTAGAACGCGGCACTACTGAATCTGGGACCGAGAACTCGGGGATTCGAGACTGCGCATATTTTCCTTTCGTACAACTTGCGGTTTTCACGGGGGAAAAATTTCCCTTGGCAATTACCAAGAACTTTACTTCCCGCTACTACGTTATGGCCATTGGTATGTGGAACGCGAAGTGGTGGTATCGCGGTTTTCATCGATCTACGAAAAATACGTTTACAGTACTTCGCGACCCATTTCGTTGCTTCTCGCGGAGGTTTCTTATCAGTCGATCGTTGCGAACGATAACGAATAATTGACTTCGGTGCGAGTCGGTGTTCGGGTGATTCATTGCTTTTCGATCGAAGTGTTTAGCGCTTTTCCTGCATGAGTAAATTAAACGAACGACGTTGCTTGATGCGAATTAGTTTTCCTTCGTACTTGGTTTAATTTTCAGGAATATTTTATAAATTTTCTATTCAATTCATGCATTATTCGATTTAGTTTCACGTAAAATATCATTGCATTTATTTGAAGGAGGTGTCTGTAATCGAAAAATGCCCTCGTTTGTCTGCGCCCGGACTAGAGTAACTTAGCTCACGGAAATCGTTGGGTAACCGTCAGAGAAACCCTGAAACTGCTCGATATTACTGGCAATCTATCGCGGCAAGCAATAGAGCCGCGCGTGAAATGGACTGTTCACGATTGTTATTCGTAGGACGGCACAGAAAATCGCAATTGGCAGAAAGTAGGCGCCTTCTGATTCCTGGCGAACCGCCAGGAGCATCGCGATCCCACACTCCGGACTTCCAGGAGCCTAGCCACTGGAAAGAAGCCCCGCTATCGATCTCTCGAAATAGTCTACCGTAGAAAAGTGTCTTGGGCGTGTTTGGTGAACGGACACGCTGATGAATAGGGGAGTCACGTCTTGGAAACTAGACAAGTTCCCAAGCTGATCTAACCACGGGGCAATGGGACGTTAGAGGAGGCCATTTTATTTCATTGATCTGACACGTATCGTCCCTATAAGAAAGAAATAATAATAATAATGGGGAATATATTTCTTAGTGACAAATGTACCCAGACCTGGATAAAAAATCTTGCGCGAGTTGTTTATTTTCAAAGCCTGATTAAAAATTTTGTTACTTTGACACAAGCAGCCATGAAATATATCTCCGTAAATCATCGAAGCAAGCAGAATTAAGGGCCACCAATCAGCCATTGTAAAATATTCCAATCGAAATAATCGATGGCGCGACAAGATCGCGGTGCGACTGTCGTCAAGAAAAGTTGGTAGCCCTGCATGAAGAATTTATGTTCATCGACGACTCTTCCGCATTGGATCGATTACACACGATATTTACGCGGCTCCGCAATTATGCGCGCTCCACATACGAGTCGCCGCGAACCGCGCGTTAAAAGGCGAATTCCCATCGTAAACCGCGTTGCCAACGCTGTTCGATGAAAGGATAATTTTATTACTAAATTACTTCCGCTTACGATTAACCGTCGGCCATTACTTGACAGAGGTGCATCTCTATAAAGAAGAAATGTATAATCACTCGAGTTTCTCTTTTTCTGCGGCGATGCGCAAGAACCACCGGAGCATAAATCCCTTGGACACCCTTGAAGTAAAACCATCCAACGAAGTCAACAAGCGCGAGCACCATCCTCCGATTTCATTTCCATCACAATTCAATTTAATTTCATGATATCCCTGGTCCGTTCGCAGCTCGACGATTCCCCATCTCCAAAGCGACGCTTTCAATTTTTCCAGTAGCGCGCATCGAGCGTTTCGCGGTCGCTGAATGGACGGGTAATTTTATCGCTGAATTACTTCCACTTGCTATATAAGTCCCGACCGTTACTTGCCAGGGCTACGTCTCTATAAAGAAGTAATAATTAGTCGAGTTTCTCTTTTTTCCGCGGGAGGAGCGAAAGGAGCATTAGCATCCGTTGGCTGGAAGGATAATCTCTCGGACACCTCTTGACCGCGTCTATCGCGGACAGGTTGCTTCCCAGGCGTCCGTCTCTATACCCCATGATGAATCCAGTCATTAGTTTGATCCCCGTCCGTGCGTTCGATCGTCGTGCGGCGTCGGAATGATTAGCCTGGGTCTCGGCGTCGAGAGCGTTCGCGCTGGCGTCGTTACCGTTCGCGGAGCACGGGGGTTAACGAGTCTGCTGCGTCCTCGGTCATCGGGGTTACTTCTTTATCGCAGCGGGACGCGAGAGCTCTCCTCTCTGTCACTCGTTTTTCACTGTCTCGTTTTCCCATCGCCGAACTCAATCAACACTATCCCCTGCTTGTCGTAACAGGCATCCCCTCTCTAAACCATCCGCGCTATTTCCAATCGTAAACAAGAAAAGTGCGTCGGGTAACAGTAGTTCACCTCCTCGAATAGTTCGAAATGTTGATATTAATGGAGAAAAAAGGCGTCCCGGCCGGATATCGCGGTCAATAAACCGTCTCTATCGCTAAACGAAGCTTAATTGCTTTGGGCGCAACGCGAAATGAGAACTCGAACGCGGATTATTATTTCGCATGATTTTGTATTATGTTATTACACTTTACAGGCACAAATGTTAATCACGTTCGAGTCAACGACAGTTTAACTCCCTTTGGTATATTCTTCCCTCGAAGCGTCGAGGTTATTATACCGTTTTGCATTCTGCGGATTCTGGCGTTCTTTTCGCGCGAGATTAGCTTCTCATCGTAAAATCTCGCTGGCATTCCATAGGATATAGGAAATTAAAAGGTGCACTAAAACGAAATTGTTGCGTCGTCGCATTTCCGTGGGACGTCGACGCTGCGAACTCTATAAAACCGCTACCCTCCGACGACTCTTGGTCTACGGGACCGTTCAATCCCTAGAAATTTTAATCGCTCCTGGAATTCCACGATTTAACAGCTCTGCAAGGAGATGGAACGTTTCCTGCGATCGCTATACAGCTCAGAGTTTGACCATCGTTCGATGGAATTAATAAAAACGTCGCCCTGGCGATTTCAACGCGTGGCAGAGCGCGAATGCCCCGTTCAAAGCATAGCCATCCATTTCCTAACGAGAACAAAATCACGCTTGTCCTCGCAGAACGCACGAAACCGAAGGTGCGAATTGTTCAAGCAACAACTCATCGCGTAATTGCCAGTCCATACGCGTTAGCTCTTTTATTTCTATGTTCCGAGAATCTCCAATAAAATATTTCCCGCTGCGGGGAACAAGTGAAATGAAGAGACGCGCGAGCGTCAATTTCCGAGAAAGACACCTGCGTGCAACGACGAAACGGATGTTGCAGGCAAAATTTTATTCGAATGATAAATAACGGATGAGATCAACGCGTGGAAATTTATTTCCGTCGGTTCATTCGGTTTGTATTCCTCCATCGTGAAATCACTTGATTTTACAATTGAAAACGTTCTTATTTTCATTCGACAAACTAAATATTGTTCGCGTAACTCATTGTCAGTTTTTATCATAGCTTTATCGTTCATTAGTCACGGAACTTACACGGTTCGCAGTGTCTATGCTCAGCGTGCACCTAATCGTGTCGTCCATCTCTGGGACACGTTACCAGGTTTCACCCTGAAGTGTCTGCCCTTGGTCTTCGGTTTAGATAAACCCACTGCTGCGTTGCTGATGTTCCTTCGCCGGAATGAGGACACTCTGGGACATAAACGTAACGAAACGCCGCGGGCGAACGGCAAATGTCGAGGAAAAGGGAGCGTGGAAACTAAATCGAAGGGGAGCCTTTTCCTCTATGTCACGCGGTACGTTCACAGCGGCGAGTTTTCCCTCGTTTCTGCTTCTCCTTTGAAATCTGCGCGGATATTTTCTTTTCATTCGGACCGTTTTGCTCGGTCTTTGTTTGCTTTGGCCATTGTGGCTCGCGAATCTGTTCCGTCGTCGTAATATAAATGTAATGCGTTAGCATGCGAGCTGGTTTTCTCGACACAAAGAGCTTAAACCGCGTAGCTCCACTTGCAACCGACTTGCGTGCCTTTCAGACTTGACCGTGTCGAATATTTTCAAGTCATCCACGGATAATCACTGGTCGGTTGCAAGGTAGACGTATCAGTAATAAATAGAACGAGCATTAGGCCTGAAATAGGCATTAGATGCAAAGTCCAGATGTTCCTTGAATTTTACGTGGTCATTGAACTTGATCACCTAACTCTATTCATCTAGGTAGAAGCGTGTTGCAACATGTTGCCATAAATTCCTAGTTACGATTGTCTGGCGATTAAAACGGAGCGACTGGCGGCGTCAAAGGCTTTCTCGAAGCCGGTAAAATCTGTATGTTCCCGGTTGCTAATCTCCGGAGTTGGCGAGGCAGCTCTATTGGCTGTCCCATAACGACGGAACCTCTACTAACACGCATTTTCGGTATTGGCCGTGTCAAAAGCTACCGCGTGACGAAGGCCGTGAACAAGATAGAGCGACAGAGCAATAGTAACTATCGACTTAAGGTTAACCCTAGGACACCGGACGCACAATGCACGCGGATATCGCGGTCAGGTCGACGCGTTATCGACGGTAACGGTACGATAAACAGATTTTCGCGGCGGCATGCACGCCTTTAATTATGATACCGCCGGCCGTCCGTGAACGCTTACCGCGGTTTTAACGAAACGTGGCCCGTCGGCGATTGCCATTCATCACCGATTACGCTCGACTAGGTAAATCACCCGACGCCTCTATTCCTCGACGAGCGGCGATTTTCTTTCAACGGTCGGCCGCTTCCAGTTGGACGTCGCGCTTGGAACGTAGCTGGACGACAATTACTTATTCTGACGCGTCAACCGCTGGATAATTAATCGTCGTCCAGTCCACCCCCGCCCCTCTAGTCCACGGCTGAGCTGCGAGTCAATTGACGGTGCACTGTAGGTGCACCTAATTGCACCGGCAATAATTATCCGCGTACCCATCGGCGTGTGTGAATCACGATGTCCAGGTACGAGCACGTCATCGAGAGGATCTAGCGGAGACGACGGCCCGCAAGATTTACGCTCCCCCAGGGGTGAAAAAGAAACAATAAAACAACGCGACTGGCTCGCCTCGATCGCCGTTTAGATTCTACATGCCGTGGGAATTAACGCGAGGACGCTATTCGTCGTGAATTAATGGCGCGAAGGTGTTGTGTTTACATTGGAAATTGATTGACAAGGTTTCACCAAGGGATCGTTACCTAAACGAAAATAGAGGAGAACACTTCATTGAGCCAAGTACTTGGAGCCCACGTGAAACTCTAGTCTAGAGCAGTTGCAAGAAGTGTTGCTCGTAGGTTCAATGTTACTGGTGTTACGAACCCCATTATTTGGTCAATTGATACTATTCGCATATTCCTCTGTCTCGGTACCAAAAGGACGTTTCCTGTAGATTCCTGTAGGGAGCTCGGAAGCGCGTACGAAAGGAAACGCGATCGTAGGAGTGTCGTTTCGTATTCCTGCGCGTGTTTCCCACAACACTAGCCGTTCGGAGCGAGCGAGGCCAGGTATGACGGGACGACAGGTAACTAGGATAACGTAATAATTTTAGAAGCGAGCCGAGCTATATTTAGATCAGATTGCCTCGCGCAAAGTGTCTTCTGCGTGCGTAGATTCCCGCTTATCGGACCATGACCGCCTCGGCTTTTCTACGCCCGTGTCTTCTTGTTCCTCTTCTCGCTCCCCCTCCTCCTCCTCTTATTCTTCTTCTTCTTTCGCGTTCCCCTGCCGCGCGGTTCGCCTTCTTCACCCCGTTCGCCTCTTTTCCATCGTGGCCCCAGCGGCCTGTTCCTTCTCCTTCGGCCAACAGAACAGACGCTCGGAACGAGTTCTCTGTACGATGTGCGTGTTATGGTTCGCGAAGGGTAATCAGCTACCGGATACTTGTCTTAGAGGGATTTCACAGATAGAATTAGACGCGGAATCGGGGAAAAATCGAGCGACGCCTGTTGCCGCCGAAGGATCATTACGTCCACGGCTGGACGGAGGAGAGGAGATCTTGATGTCAGAATGACAGGGTGAGCCGAGGCAAGAACCCGCCACAGTCGTACGATGTATAATTAAGCAACAGAGAAGCGAATAACAGACCGAGGAATGAAACAAAGTCCGGCCAGGATAAGGGAAAATGAAACGCGAAGGGTCGAGAAGGGAGGCAGGCAATCGAAGGAGGAAAGTGGATGGGTCGCGTTGCAATTTCTGGCCAGGTGTTTTCCATTGGTTGATTCAACATTAGATTAATCCTTTAATTTAGGAATTTTAATTCATCACACAACAATACCAAAATGTTAAATTCATACTACATCGTGTATCGTCGCAATTTAACGCCACTCTGTCACTACTCCACCCCCGGAACACCAACAACAAATTAAGCGCACTCTAACGAGACGATTTTCGAGCCATCTTTCCGCGACACGCGGACCGAGAGAACGGGCGCTTTAACAAGCGTGCATGCGCGAAGTCGAAAAATAAAGAGTGCCGCGAAGAAGCGACGGAGACGTCTAGCGAGCCCCGAAGAACACCCAGAAGATCTCGAAGCCCCCGAAGGGGTCGATCGGTGGTGCACAGAGGTGAGATTGAAATTAAAATCAATTAGCCTCGGGTGTGCGATCATTAATCCGTCGCGTTGGCCGTGTCACGTGACCAGGGGGATCCTGACGCAGCTCGGAACGTTCAGTCGAGACGAGCCTCGTAACGTATGGCGCGAGATCGATAAAAACTGGACAGATGTACGTAGACGGAGGTAGGAGAGAAGATGAAAGTCGCTTGTCGCTGGTAGGGATTTAAATAAGGTTCTCCTGATGACGAGGGAGCATCTGCCAGTTGCTATCCTTGAGGGTGGGTCGAGGACCGAGGGTTCAAAAGGAATCGCTTCGAGAAGTTACGCGGCAAGGACTCTTCGTATGCCGCGATGACTGCGATTTTCATCTTGCCATCCAGTCCTGGAAGCCTTGTCAAATTAATAACGTCCCGAAGTTACTGTTAGTCTAGTTTAACGCAACGCTAGATCTATTCGTCAATGTAGAGAGGTTATTTGTAGTCATCGTGCTCGGTATGCTTAGGTTAATTAATGGCTTGGTCTACGGCGATGTTTCTTCATCGAAGAATGCTTATTACGATGCAACGTTTCGAACGTCTTGTGTGGTCATTGTCGCAAACGACGTTGCGTTGACACTTTGCCTGCTTCGATAATTGAAGCTTACTTGAAACGCTGCAATGTCTTCGGTGTTAGCGAGTGCGAGTCAGCGATAGTTTTCGAAGTAGACGGAGTACACCAGACATCTAGAACTTCGAATTCGAAGGGCGCTCGAATCGAGAAGAATCGTCGATGCCTGCCCGTTTCCGCGTGGAGACTGCTCCGAACCGGAGCATAATAAACGTAATTGCGCTCTGCCGTGTGGAAGTGCACGGAAACGCGTAAAGTACGACGTCCCCGCACGATACTCGCTCAAGTCCCCGAGGGGTCCTTAAGTGGAAACGTGAGAAACAGGAACCGCCAGGATGATGCTTATCGGCGAGAGTGTTCTGGTTCTGGTCCATGGTTCTGCTCTCTGACATTAGCTATCGCGTCGCCAGCCTGAACGCGTGACACTATCGGGACTGGACTCTATCGAGATAATTAGCCGATCCAATAATGCCTGTGCTTACCATAGATACATTTGCGCGCTATTCTTTTTTTACCATTCGATTCCTCGAGATAGGCATCCTCCGATCAGAAAGGAGGGGAAAGGTGGTGATTTTTATCGGCGAGTTAAATATACTCGTAACTGGTTTGGGTCCTTTTCGATAGATCGTGTATGTTGTTCGCTCGTTTGGTAGGATGATTCTTTGAGGGAAGTTGTTTTCGAGGACATTTCGATAAGTATTTTTCTACACGGAGAGATTGCTTGTTTCGTTCTCGTATTGCAAAATATCAGGCTTCCAACTCGCATGGTAATTGCAGCTGCCACCACGGTAAAAAAGTGTTACACAGTTCAGAGAGGCACAGGGAAGGTAAAGAGCTTCCTCCTGGAATGACCTGATACATTACCCTACTCTTAGAAGACGCATTGTCGTCGAAAGGAGCGCGCATTAGCCGCGGATAATTATTATCGTCGTTTACTCGTGCGAAACAGTGCCGTCTCTGGCCGAGAAGCCGGTGGGAAAGGGGAGAAGGAGAACGATACCTGGTGGAATCCCACGAGGACTAACGACGCCCGGACGATTCTCCGCGTCCCCGTTAAAACGGCTCCTCCGTGGACTTATCGAAGCCGGTTTATGAGGCGTCCGAATCGAATTTTTCCGCCGACGACGGCGCATAATCATTATATCGGGCGCGCCGGTTTAACCAGTCCCGATACAATCTTTCCCATGCTAAATATATCAGAGCACTGGCTAAATCCGTATCGCCCATTCGAATCACTAAAGGGAGACGCACAGAATCTATTCAGATGTTCGTTTACGATGAAGATCATTTTTAGAAAATTTGATGGAATATTCGCGAATGTTATATCATATACAGTTATCATCATGCAGTTAATTTAATTTTCTTTCGTATTTTTGAATCGCGGCGGGTTTACAAACTTTAACATTTACCAAAAATTCTATGAATAAACCGTCTTTGCCAGTACGGATACAAAAACCCAGCACACGAAAGCAAAACAAAGCTGTATCATCGTTAGTTTAGCCAAAGCCAAGCTCGCGTAGTAAATATTTGTAACCGGTAGGCGCGGATTTCCAGGAATTAATTCGCCTCGGTGCGCGGAAGGGTCACGAGCGAATTCCAGGAATTTCATCCCCACTCCCACTCGCAATCGTCGCGTCCTCGGTAACCGACCGATGGTTTCCCTGATTAATTCATCAAACGGTGTCGAGGGGTGGCAGACGTCGAGTTCGTCCCTTCAGGAAGAGCCGCAAGCCCATCTCGGATACTTTATGGCGATTCCAGCTGACAAACCGGTGGGAAACTCGGGACACTGGACCAACGGTTCCACGTGACATTAGGCAATAATTAACCAGGTACGTACAGAAGTTTATTCGAAGATCTACGAATATTTCCAATACCGAACCTCGAGTCGACGCGTGCGTTTTAACCTTGCGGAAAATGACTTCCGTATCATCATCGGCGAATCCTCCCGTGTTCTGCGGTGTCACTGGCATCTGCCAGCAGACTTTCGGCCCGATCCCTCTACGCGAGAAAATAGATGTTCCCCCTTAACGCGCGATTCATCTTCTTTCTTCGGTTTCTTAGCGGGAATCCAGCGTCGCGGGTAATTCGGGGCGCAATCTCGAGGTTCGCTCGTCGTGGCTGTTACGGCACTCGGCTAATTAATGTACAGGCGATTAGACGCGCATTGTAGTGATCTGGTTCGCCACGTTAATGGCCGCTAACTCCTCTTACGTTTGCGGAATTGCCGGTCGGGTCGTAACTTGGAAGATTAATGCGCCCACTGTAACGCGATGAATTAGCCGCTAGCAAGATTAATCGCGACCGCGAGCGGACGATGAATTATCCCGCCATCCGAAAAATCAATAAAGTAAACGGCCGGTAATTAATTTCGCGAAACGCAGCTAATCGCGATGGAAGACACGCTCGGCTTATCGGCGCCTGCAGCGGCGACGAGCGTCGAGGAATATCGCAACGACGTTAAAATCGCCGACGATGATTACGAGTTAATTGGTATTAACGTTTTCATCTCTTCGCGGCGGTAGTGCTAGTCTTCTCCTGCGACTTTGTCCACAGAAAGCTTGGTGATATTTTAAAATAAAACGGTGAAAGGCAAATGTAGAATACGTTTTTGGAAAAGTGACGATTCGTGGGGATCTTCTTCAGGTCTAATTCCAAGCTTAACGTATCGAATAATTAATTCTTCGTATATACTAATTTAGTGATTGCAAGTCAAACATTTGAGCCGTTCATTGCACAAATCGATTAACTCCGTGAAAGTTGAGAAATGCGACGAAATAATGTACGTTATTTCTTAAAATTCCCTTTATAATATAAATTCAACTAAATATTGTAGAATGCATAAATACAAATGTAGCTTTCGTATAATGGTATATAAAATTAATAAGAAGGAATAGCCAAATACTAATCGTCAGTAGTGTTACAATTTTTATGTGACTGCTTGTTAATCGATTTGTGCAGTGCTTGAAGAACACCCCGTATTTATAGACTGACTCGATCCGGTTCTATTATTCTATTACTGCGCGAGCGGCTCGAGGAAAGAAACATTTACTCCATCGTTTAAGAACCCACCGATTTGTACAAATATCTTGAACTACTAATATTAATGGGGAGCGGTAAGAAAGTACTTCTAGTGGCAGCAGTTAAACGCTGCTATCTCGCGTATAGTAAACTAGTGGGCAAGGAAAGCATCTGTTTAACGAACCGCCTTCCCTCAATGTTCGCTTCTAATTGCCCCGTTCTGGATCTGGGTAATTAAGGAAATCCTTTTGATAAAGGACACTCGTGGAGAGCGTGGTAATCTCAATCGCAGCTCCACGCTCATTGGTGAATTTCCCTATAATTCGTGAGTAAAAAACCATTTACTGCTTATATCCACGTAATTGTTTAATGGTAAGGCATAAATACTCGCCGTTCTTAAGGCGAAATTAATGGGACTCAAGTCCCGTTTCGTTGCGATATGCTCGCGGTCTCCTGGTGTATCGAAGGGCTGTAACAAAATGACTTCCAATCTTCGGCGAGGATTACATTAAGTTTTATAATTACGAGAATTGTACAGGATGTTGAAACGATGGTGAAAATCGTACTGAAAACGTTAAAAAGGGAACGGAAAACCTTTTCGTTGAACACCGATGACTCGACTATGTAGACACTTAAAATGGTGATTAGTGGTGATTATGAGTTATTACTTGTTTAATTTAAAATTAGAATGAAAAAAATGACTTCTATACAGCAACAACAAATAAAATAGAATTGGTAGTTAGTCAGGAATTGACACTTTCGTATAACTTTTGCTTAATTTACAATTAAAAGAATTACACCCCGTTAAACGTTCCGATAATTCTCCGCCGTGAGTTAATCGACCGACTCAGCTGTCCGCATGTCAGGATTGACGGCCATAGGTGCAGCAAATTATATCCCGTTCGTGTACGATCTATACATTCAAACCGTTAGATATTACGAGCTCGTCGAGTATGACAAAGTCGAGGCGAGGGAGAGAACGAGAGGGACACAGTTGGTCGCTCCGTTAGATCGAATCTAGGCCGTTACGCGCATTTCTAAAACGCTTCGACATTAGGAGCACTGCTCGAGATGCGCTCGACCTTCATACTAATCTCGACCTGGAACGACGAATTTTTTTATTTTCAAACCGAGGCCACCGCGACCGTGCGAAGTCGACCAAATCGAACATTTTACGATATCAGCTGCACGGTTTCCTTACATAGATAAATCACGCTCCTTCGTCCTATTGTACTGAAAAATTGCTTTCTAATCGCCTATAGTTTTCTACGATATGAATGCAATGACATCCCAGTCGCGCGTCAATTTCGTAAATCTCGCGACGTTCCTAAAAATTGACACAACCGATCGCAGGCTGTCTAATTGCGTCGCGTTGATTCTGTGTACCGTTTTCGGATGGAAAGAACACGAAGCTCATCAGGGACAACGGAATTCAGTTCGTTAGCCAGGAGACCGGAGGAAAGACGTCGTACAGATCGAGCGGTGATAAGCACGCCGACGTTTCAGGACGCTCGCTTGCGAGTAAACAAAGGAGAGTTCACACAACGCGACAATGAACCTGAAAGCCCTTAGGTAACATCAACAGACACCAGACGCGACGAAGACGCCTCCCATAGACGTGATCTCGTAATTATGCGCGTCCCGTAGACGAACTGCCTTCCTCCGCGACCTTTTTCTTCGATTTTTCTCGCGTTTACTTCCTTCGAAGCGCGCATTCGTTGATCATAAGCCAGTCGGAGACGGCATTCTCGAACAAAGTCTTTTTTTCCGATAGAATCGAATAATTGCTACTCGATAAAATTCTATAGAACGTAGTTGTTAATTTTTGTTCATTAGATTCATGGATATAATCAGATAGGAACCCGGAATATTTCTGTTTATCAGAGGCGTGTTTAGATGAGAATTTCAGTTCAGTTACACGTCCCAGTAAACATTTATAATTCATTGGGACTTATTTAGAAGCTATCATTTACGGCCACGAGGAAGTACACTTTGATCTCTTCTGACCACAAACGGCTCGGATTTAAGTCGGCCATAGGCTGCCGTGTTTAGAGCCTATTTGAAAACGTTCGATCATAAAGAATACGTACGAAGGCGTTCGGTGTAATTCATATAACAGTATCAAGGTCTACTTCGGTCGGGAACTGCTATGTTTATGTTCCTTTTAGACGTGAATTATCAGAGTTAGGGTCACTTGGATGAAAATCCGTTGCTATTACGTCCAAACTCTCGTTCGGTACGCGCAGTTTTACAAATCGTTCCCAGTAGCTCGTGAGAAGTCATGGACGATCGCATAGTAAGCAGATTGAGTCTGACTAGTCAGCCGTTGATGAGGGAGTTAAATTAGAATAGCAGCGGCCGGTTCGTTCGGCGAAGCTAGCACGTCACGGCTTCTAGCTCTCTCGTTCCCTCCGACACGTGAACCTCTGGGTATCTACTTAGCAGTCTCTATCGTCACCCATGCGACCTCTCGATTCTGATTTGCTTCGCGGTCTACGCAGGAAGGCTCTTCGCGTTCCTTGAGCGGGAAAAGAATCACGCAGGGAAGAAAACGCGAGGTATCGTTCGTAATTCTCGGTAGCCAGTGTCGGTAGGCAATCTGATCCCAGGACAACGGTTCGGAAGCATCGGTTGACAGTAAAATATCAGCAGGTACTAGTCAGTATAGCCGCGATAGGATCGAGAGGAGGCAGGTATATAAGCACGGTCCAGGCGCAGGCACTCCTATCCTGGCAACAGTCCTCGGGGTACTGTTAGCCATCGATGAATGATAACCGTATCGCGATATGCGCCGCCGATACAATGGAGAGTAAACGGAGAATGCATTGGTAAGGGCGCGCGCACGAGGCGAACGTTTCTGAAATAGAAGGAGTATTGGGTCGATAATTCATCTGGCCTGGAATAGTTGATCGCCGGACGACGCTATCGGTTTGCCTCGCGTGTCGAAGCGCGTGCGTGTCAGGAATACCGCGGTTGGCGATTGATAACACAGCTGGGGAACGTTTCCGAGGACAGACGGCCGTGGTTAGGAATCGCGAGGATAAAGTGTTGCTTCATGGTCCTAGAGCAGACCCCGAAATTGTAGCACGAGCTTTAGCTTAGTTGGTAACTCTTGAATAGTTCATGTTTGCTCAGCAAAGCAGGTAAATTCGTCTACACTGATACGCTACATGCATTAGACGACTCTCGGGAGCAACGACTCACATCCCATGTAGAAAGACCAGATTATGAAATCGGAATTGATCGTGTAGGAAAAGCAGTTGATTGTGGATCCGAGGATCGTGGGTTCGAATCTCTGTGTCTTATTTTTTTCTCTTAGACTCCTACAATTATAAAGTTTCTTTCGTTTCTTCGTCGATCTTCTGATCGAGTTCGACCCGTCCGTGCCGATGGAACGCTCCCCAGAGATTTACCGGATGCGTTTGCCTCTCCTTCATTCCTTTTCTCGAGCTCGTTACTCTCCGAAATGTAAGAGATAGCGGCGGAACCTAATTAACCGAGGACTCGTGGCTCACGGGCTCGCTGATAATTGAACTGGCAGCTCATGAGAACCGTTTCCGGTTCTCCGGGTCGTTCGGGCCACCGTTCGAGACGTTTTCTTCCTTCGTGTTCCTTCTCTGGACCCCTCACCCCGCCTACGAAGCTTTATCTGTTCGACCTAACGGCGCGCCTCTTTTCAGCTTCGTCGAACATCAAACGTAGCACTCTCCGTTTCCACCAGCGAAGATTCCGTCATCCGGTGCGATGTCAACGGCCTGAGTTTCGTCACGTTTTGGGGAATCGTGTCTGTTTGTCCTCGGCGTGTCCACAGAGGCTTCCACTCGAAGAGGAAAGACAACGAGGGACCTGTGACAGTTGTTTCCTGGACCACTTCCCCGACAACTGGTGAATCAATGCCGGATTCGGCTGGACGAGGAGGAACGAAGATCTCGGCTGAGTTTCGGAGCTGATTAGGAGGAATCGGGGAAAGATGGGAACAATGCGCCTGCTTGATCCCTTTTTCTAGGAATTTAGTCTGGGACCTTGGCAGTGCTAATATGTAGAAACATTTTGGGAAAATGTAGCCTGTTAAATATCGTGTACGTACATTTTTCTAACATCTTAAAGCATTCCACTTCTAACGCTCTCAGCCCTTTCCACCGAGAAAGGTTCGCCTTATCAGCGATCAACTTTCTCCGTAAGACGCTTGCCCTGTAAAAGTTAATGGACCGCCAGACTTTGTATCTCGAGATGCTTTCTTTATCTTAACGTAGAAGAGACAAGCTTTTTCTATTCTTAAAATTATCACTTTAGTCACATTTAGCTTAGACGCAGCCACTCTTCTCTTCTTGTCTACTTGGAAGGGAGGATTATATCGCGCAGAGGTGGGCTGTTTGAGGAAAATACCTTTCCAGATAACCATTCACAAGAATATAAATGCTTGTGGAGCAGATAGGAAAGGAACTTAGTTCGTTCAGCGTGAAATTTCATTTGATTGATGTAATTAATACAGATTTTAATTGCGATTGGACAAACAGCAGACCGAAAGTTATTTATCTTTTATTGGCCATTTCAAACTTTTCATCTAAATGAGAATTTAGACCATCTCTGCTTCAGCTTCGCCGGGACGCCCCGAGCAATGAGAAGATGGCTTTATGGCTGGCCCAATTGTGCCTGGGGAAACCTATGACCGGTCTGTGGTTAGACCAGAAGGTACTCCTGCAAATTGCTTAATCCCGCTACAAGGATTCTGCGGGGAATTACGAGATACACTTGTCTCCTTCCTCTCGCGATCCCTCGAGCGTTTCGGCCCCCGAAAATAAACGCCACCGTAGAGTTCAAAATGGAATCAACAATTTTTTCCTATTTAAACTTAGTATCCGAACGATTGACACATTCGTCGCGCTCAATTTTCTTTCATTTCTTCCATTAAATCGTATCTTTGAAATTAGTCTTTACTTTCTAAATTCAATTAAACGACGGGACGCGTTTAATGTTTATCTAGACGAAAGAACTGTTTGGATCTCCTCTCCATTATTTCGAGTGGTTTCATAGATTCCCAATACGCGACGGATTTATGGAAACACGAGTGTTTGATTAGACGAGACCGTTTTTAAAATTAGCGAAAGTCTGTGTAATCTGAAATTCAGGATCTCGTATGTATGGATATCTATTCTAATATTTGTCTTCCATGTTTAATTGCTTCGCGTGTCTAGTGCTCGTTAAGTATTGGAAAATATACGACTGCTTCCAGGTACTCTTAATACACGTTCGAAATTTCTTAATTGGGTAGAAGGACGAACCGAATGCTTCCGTTCAAACACGAATCTTTCGTAATCCTTCAGTGGCCAAGTTACCATGTTTACGGAAGCATGTGGGTCATGGCTCCTTTGCCCTCGAAGATTCCTAGAACGTCCTCGATCGATAATTACTACGAGTAAAGATTATTTCATTTTCTCTTCTGGAAATAGTTTCTTTCGTTTTCAGAAAATTAACCGAAATGCATTCTCTAATTTCATTTAGAGATAGAATGTACTTGAAGAATTTATTTAAAACTGGCATTCCTCTTTCTTGCCGAGGAATATACGTACTATTTTTTCTCTCTGAGGGAATTACTCTTTCCGAGTCTTCTTCCTGGCGCGAAAATCGAACGATCGGCCAGGATAATGAGACGCCGCGTCATTGGCCACGGGTCGAGCGAGCCTGTGTGACGATACCGGTACATCGGTAAAAATCGCTGGGTAATTTGTTCCGGACGACCAGCGATCGTAATTATCGGTAACCGGATGATTGAGGCGAGGCGAAGTCTTGACAGGTCGTAAAGAGCAGTTCACGCGGAAAGAGTGGGACGTTGCGCAACGAGGAGCATAACTGCGCCAATAACGTGTTTAGCGAGCAGTATTATTTGAGAAACAATGATTTCTGTTTACCTTGTCGCGAGTTAATCGTCCACAGTATCACGACACAATACTTGTGTCAAACATCATAAGATGGAATAAATTTCCGTCGAAATAAAATGCCCTAAATCAAGTACACCTGTCTGGTTCCGATACCAATTTCGGACGCCAAGTCATGCGACAAAGCTGGTTATCTCTCGCCAACGCATCTCCTGCACAACGGTCAGTCTGATCTCTCGAAAGGTCAGGAAACGTATTAGATGGAAATTTCCGTCGAAGGGAAGGATACCGTGGACGGGATGACGTTTCATCGATAATCACCGACACCGTGAGAACAGCCCGGGGACAGAGGATCTGGTCGAGCGATCGACGCGACGATCTTTCTTCAAGGATCGCGTCTAAACTCCCTTAAATCGGGTCAACGGCATTCGCACGAGGCCGTGGCTGCTGATTCGCGATTCACTGACCTACGCCGATTTACGGGAGTCGCGGCTAACGATCCGGCTGACCTTTGATAATCGCGCTCCCGAGCCTTGGTTCCCTTTCAGGGTGAAAAGTCAAGACTTCGCCTCGCCGCGGACCGTTATGCCAATGGACGACAATAAGTCATTATCGCGGTGAAATCTCTATCGTCTGCTGCGCCAACCGGCGGTATCTCGTTATACGATTATTGTACACTTGGGACTTTGTATCTTTAATCAGCGGATTTGTAGTAATCGATCGAGGTATGCGTTGATCGGGTTCGCGGAGTCGGTGGAGTTAACGCTTAAGCGGTGGATTGTTGGAAAGTTTAACTAAAGTAAAGAGATACTGGAATTCCTAACAGTGTTAAGGGTTCCCATAGAAAGTGTTACTTTTCCATGCTTGTATTTGACATCGAATAGAATCATCGTCGATTATTAGAGTAAAGCGATAAGGTTGCATATCATTGGGTTGATTGGGGGTCCTGAAAGGCAAAGAGGATATTCACTTGCAACTTCAAAGAGATCTAAACCAGAGAAATGGAACCCAAGAGAAAAAATTCAACGCAGAAAGCGGGAAACAACACTCTAGAGATTTTTTCACTCGAAAGTTTCCCCGCTAGCCGGAAGCTTTGCTCGAACAGAGCGGTTTCCGCCGCTCGTGGGATTCCAGCGGTGGGTGACATTTCACGAGGTATCACGAGGAGACCGCGGATTCTGCCGGCGAACGTACGATAACGATTCCAATGACTCGTAATCGTTATGGGAGGATAACCGAGAGACGCCCGTTATCTTTACGGCTCGATCTTTCGCGCAGAACCACGAGGTGGAGGGTGGCCGGGGCGATAAGAGATAACGGAGCTCGGGATCCAAAGGCGAGCCTTGGCTCTTTATTTATCGAGGCGGTGCTCCTCCATGGGCTATCCCGGAAGGCGGTTTACGCGGATTTGAGTCTCAGTCACATTCCACGTGACAAACGCTGGAAGAAGCGCGAAGCCGGAAGCAGCAAAAATCTGGAGGATCGTTCCTCCAGAAGGAAACGATCTCCACTTTCTATTGGTAGGTGAAGTAGACTCTGCTCAGAGTCTATATTAAGGACGTTGACTGTTAAATGTTAGATGACCTAACAACTATGCTAGTACTTATTTTTGCGACTTCTTTAGAATTTACCAATCCTATCCAAATTATTTTTGTCAACACCTCAATGAAAACCCTTGCTACTCGTATATGACTGACGTGGCGGTCAACGTGTTAGTGGTTGTGCTTTTTTCGCGTGACGTACTTCGTCAGGCATCCAGTGGTTTTCCGACCACTCGAGGAGCTTAATTAGAAGCCTCCGCGATTAGAAAACGTTCCCAGTCGCAGCGTCACCCTTGCCCCGTGTCACGGGACCTGAATTCTCCCGAACGATCTCGGGATTCCTCGCTAATTGTGGCCACAAACTGGAATGCTCATTGTTCGAATAAAAGAAAAGAGGATGGACGTTACATTTCGAAAGACGTTACGTTTCGAGGTTCCTCGTTCACTCTCACCCATCGCATACCGATTTCCCTGCGTCGTTTTTGGCAGGGGTAACGGTTCGCGCAATTTATTCAATCGACGATACATCTCGCGCGACGTGATGCACGCGAATTCCTCGCTCCTCTTTTTGTTCCCCCTCCTTCACCGGCACTTGAAGCTCCGAAGTAATTACCCGCGAAACATTTCCGAAAGTGTCAGCTGAGAGACAGAAGAAGGAAGAGGGACTGTCAGAGACGGACACCGTGTTGCTCAGAACGCAGGCAAAGCGAGCTTTCTTTCTTTGCCCTTTCTTTCGATCGAATTCAATTACACGACTCGCCTCGGTTCCACGAAATTCCTTTTCGAGGGGTGAACGAACTCGGGGCCACTTAGTTGCTGTACAATTAATTGCGACGAAAATGTTCAGGGGACGATATCCCAAAGGCACAGCGACTATCGACACTGGCAAGAAATGTTCGGGCAGTGACGAGAAAATTGCTCGAGCGATCCTCGGACTGCCAGGCTCACGGTTCTCTCAAAGGATAATCGCGCGCAATAACGTTCCCCGCGTTTCGACAATAATCGCGGCTGCTTTTTGTCGAAATAATCGCGACAGGTAGCGAGTAAAAATAAAGTCACCAGCCGGTTGTCGCTTGGCACCGATTGTGGTCGATCTTTTTCTCCTCGTCTCTTCTTCTTTCTCTTCATTCATCGGTATGCGGCTTCTGCTTGGCACGGCTACGGTATCGATCGAAGAAAAGAAGGAAGAAAAGCCCGTGGAATAGGCACAAAGATGAAAGCCAGCTGGAGAGGGGGGGGGGGGGCGCCGACGATGCTAGAGTCCCAGTCTAGTCGAGTGTTTACTGTTCCTTTGGGTTGTAGATCGCCTCTATCTTCGATCTGGTCGCTCTTCTGGCTGAAGTTGAATGGCAAAGGATGAACGAGCCGCGTTGAAGTCCGTCGTGTCAGCGGAATTGACGTCGCTGCACCTTGGTGAATTTACAAGTTGTTATTGGTTCATCCATTATTTATCTATTTTAATCGTTTAACGTCGGGAGTACCCCTGCGCTCTGTTTTCTTAAGAATTTTGTGAAAATATTTTGTAACTTCTTCGGTCTTCGTAGCACCGTAGAAGTATCGTTGCGAATAATATACATATCTCGATCCGAAGACCGAAGAAATCACAAATTGATCATTTATTATTATTCAAAACGTTAATGTAGAAAAGAACGTTCTCGAATTATTTATCCTGTATTCGTTGTTGGGAATTTTGAACACGTCTCAGGGAGGCGTGCAACCATGATCTCGTAGTCTGCCCAGGCATCGAAGTCTCCAGACTGGTTCGATCGACTTCGAGGAATTGAAAGATTCGCAGATGATCTACATGGTAATTGGTGGGCTGGAGAGGTTGATCGATGAGTGGGCGGATTATTGGTAACTCCGTTTTTCTTTTGTAGGTTCGGAAGATTAGGTGTAAGTATAACGTTGCCGAGTAAATTGTGGCGCGGTAGCTGTAGTATGTTTAGAAAAGCGAAAGCTAGTTTAGTTTTTAGAGTTCGATTTTAGATTCCGAAACAAGAAAATAGTCGGGAACGATTCGGAAACACTGATACCAAGATTCAGCTTCTCCCAAGAGTCCTATACTTCAGAGACTTATGTAAATAACGGGAAAGCACGCATAGCATCGCCACAGGGGACGCTGGGAGCACAAAGCTCTCAGCCAGCGGATCGATCTTCGCGGATTCCAGGGCTCTTCTTGTTCTGTTCTCTGGCTACCCCCGTGTAGCCGCTTATCCGAATATCTGCGTATGTAGTAACGAGTGCACTCGACAAGCACCGCGGAATTATTCAACGCTTCGAACACCCACGGTCGCGTGGGCGATCTAGACAGTGTCCTGTAACGCACAGAGCCGACGTTCACGCAACAGGCTCGATCGACATCGGTATGCACCGACTATAACCCGCCCCCTTCCACTTGAACTTCATCTTACTCGATAAATGCGCAGCGCCTTTTAATCCCTCCATTCGATATCGATGGTTCAACGGTACTCGCCTTTTTCCACGTCGCCGTGGAAACTTTCGATGCGCGTACTTTGCAACTTGCAACTCCGAGAAATTGTTGAACGTCGCGTAGTTTCTCGGACATTAATCGCTGAATAGAAATTTAGTTCTCGATCGACTGCACTTCGATATGGAGATTAGGAGTTTCCTGGGGAATAAGGAAGCAGGGTTCGAATTTTAAGGCACTTTTACGCTATCCCCCGTGAGATGTACAATTCGGATGCGAGACATTCGATTTACTCGCCTTCAGGGTGGTCGTAACCCTTTGCACTCGAGGCTTTCTTTTCTGGTACATATGACAAAAAAATTAGCCCGATCGGAGGGCACTCCATTTTCTTAACCCCAAGCGAAAAGGGATTGTAAACTACGAGCTGTTGTTCGCAACAAATAAATTCCCTGCAGGTAATACGGATTATCGAGTCTCGAAGAGAGTAGGTTGCCGCGAGCACACGAAGAAGGATGAATGAAACCGAGTACCATCGATCTCCCTTTACATCGGTCTTACAATGTAAAACCTGAATTACAAGGAGATGAATGGTATCTAGATCAATCGATCTCGTTTCGTGCGAGTCGCATGAACGAAAACGTGGGTTACTAATTGCGAACCAAGATAAATGAAGGCGGGTTCCATCGATCTTCCTTTACACGAATCTTGCTATCTGAGACTGTAATCAGTCTAGAGACGTAGATGGAGTTTAGTCGCACGGATCTCAGTTGCCGAATTATGACGAAACTAGAGTATTTGCCACCGAGATAATAGATGATGACGTTAATATTCAAAATTTTCGATCCGCGAAGAGATTTCCTGGCTAATCCTTCTGTTGATCTCGTTTGATTAGAAATCCTCCGCAACCCTTTTCTTCGTTCCACTTACGAGACGGATGCGAACGTGGCGTGTACCGTGACGAGCCAGCCGGCAACAAAAATGGCCGCGTTTATCTCTCTGACGTTTATCGGATCGTTAAACGTACATATGTTTGTCTTTCGTGGAAGCGAAAGAAGAGAAGGGCGCGAGCGAACGACACGTTATAGCGCATCGCTGCGAGGGATCGCGTGCAGGATCCTACGCGCCTGGAGGTCCTGTCGGAGGATCAGTGGATCAACACACCGACCCGCCACGCAGGTCCTGGCGTTAACCATTTACTCGATCGTCTCGATTCACCTGCCACTTTCTCGCGAATCGAATCTTTCTGGTCACCTGCCTTCGATCGTGTGAATCTCCGAAATTAATTTTAGGGAATCTTCCTAGAATAATAGAATTAATTTTTTTTTTTTTTTTTTTTTTTTGTCAACAAAGAATCACTGTAAACGCGTCGATGGCATAGTCGACGATGGTCGATCGTTAATAGATACAGTAGCGTATAAACACGCGAGGATTTCGCGGATCGATGACGTAACGATAACGGCGCGAATATTTCTGTGGTTACGCGACATTCCGTGGCAAACGACGCGACCTTAACCCTTTCTCCGATGGACGTACAATCGCGAATAAATCATTGCCGCGCAAAGTCCACTTTAGCGATGACGTGCGTACGCGCCAACCGTGCGTGTGCACAAATTTGTTTCATTTTGCCACGTTGCCATTAATCTCGCCAAACGAAACTGCACGGAATTATCTCGAAGGATCGCAACATCAATCAGCCAGGTGACGCAAAACTTCAAAGATTATATTCTATTCATAGCGTATGGGCAGCTAGGATTAATTGAACACGAGGGGAGAATTAAGCGAGTCTGGAGTGGTTCCGAGTGATTTTGTTCAATTGCAGTTTGCCCAACTTAACCATATTTAATTTCACTCCGCATTAGTAAATTCATCCACGTTTTACTACCTTTCAAAGTTTGCTTGTTTCTCTATTTCGTAAGGGGACGTTTAATGTTTCAACAGTGACCAATCGGAAACGTTTCATTCCGATCGAATGGGATTTTTCTTTCTCCCCTCCGAAGGCGGATTTTCTTCGGCCACCCTCGCCCACTGTTCCCTATGGTATTTCCGCGATAGGGAATCAAGCGAGCGTCGGCGACGATGCCAGCGGCGGCAATAACGAGAACATTGTTAAATTATCGGAAATCTCGCGTCATTATGGCCGCGGCACAGGCTCCCGCCGCGGTACGCCGGGAATCTCGCCAGTTGAATCGACTTGGCCGCGAGGCAAGAAAAGGGGGATTAGCTGGACAAAACGAAAGAACAGCCGCCGGTGGATGCGGGTGTCGCGGCGCGATAATATAAACACGCCTCCGTAGTCTTGGGGGCTCCTGTCACGATCGTTCCCCTTCCCTCCACCCTCCTTTCGCTGCACGACGAAAAATAAACGAATCGACCACTGCGGAGAGTTAATTCTGATACATCACGGCATTCGACAAAAGAACGCCCTCCTCCGTCGCTCCTGAAGCGCGCCTCTGTGTTCTGAATTCCTGAATCCGTAATCGGGGGAACTTAGGTTCGAGGAACTGAATCTCTGGTTTACGCGAACGACATCAACCGAGTGGAAACTATTTTCTAATTAACTCCACTTGCGATCGGACGCGGGGGAGCGTTTTATTCGATCGGGAGACCAGTTTTTATTTTACTCCTCGTGGAACTGGTCAGACTTGAATTTCTGTTTTGAATTTTCTTTTGGTATGTTCTTTCCTCTATAATGCACCCATATTTTCTCGGAAAGTACCACCACAGCTTCCAGCAGGCTACGATCCAATCCGATTCAAGAAAATACTGTTACAAATTCGAATGGTCGCGAGATATTAGTCTCCGTTCACCCGAACGTCCACCTCTCTCGAAACTATGCGCTTTCAACTCGGACAGGATGCAAAGCTCGCCGCAGAATCGGCAAATATCCGCCACGGTCGTATATATCGGCAAAGTGCACGGTACTTTATATCGTGAATTATACGAGTTTGACCAGGACAGAGGAAGAGGTGCGATCGTTCGGCAAAGTGAGTTACGTCCCGGCTAGGCGATGAATCAAACAACAGCCTCATCAGGATTACGCCCGAGGGTACTTACGATTAGTGTCCATTCGACGCCGTCTTACGGCCGCCTTTTCCCATGACGACTCATTGTTACGGTACTCGCGTGACTTTTTCACCCTCAAACGTTGCCGTGAATGCGCATGCATGCGCGAGAGAGCTCCGACACGCGGAACGGAAACGAGTTATTCCAGCGGAGCTTTGACGATGACCTTTCCAGGTGGCGGAATCTCTTTGGCATTGGTACGCGACGTTTCGCGAGATTTTCTCCTCGTACGGTGTTTCACTTTTCTTCTATCCGTGTAGACATTTTTTTTTTTTTACACGGAACGAGTCATGCGATTGAGTCGTAAGCGCAGCGATCCACCTGCGGATCGCGCCATTGTTTTAAATGGAACTGCGTGGCGTTGGAGAAGAATTTTGAAATGTTCCTTTCTTCTCCGTTTCGTTGCAACTTCTTGAAATGAAATACGTAGTGGATTTTGTAGCGAGCTTGTTCCACAAAGATACACCTAAAAACCAAGAGAACAAAAACTGGGACCCAGTGAGCTGCAAACAATAATTTAAGAACTCAACGTGTTTCCTCCCCACATACATGAAGTATTCCGCGAGTAACCAGGCGTCCATCAGCAATAATCCTTGGGAACTTAAGAATCTTCCCCTACTTCGAAGTACCCCATAAACCAAGCAAGGGTATCCTCGAAAAATCGAAAGGCAAGGCGCAGCGATTCAAAGTGGCATTCATAAAGCAATAATCCACCGACATCGTCACAAATCTCCCCGGTATACAAAAACATATTTCATGAAGATCATTCAAAGAAAAAGGAGGAACGAGTCGCGCGAAATCCAGCGTAGCAAGCCATTCATCACGAGCATCGTCGCAACCCTACCGTACCGAAAATGTTCCATAATTCAAGAAAGAGCGTCCTCGAAGAGAACGGATAAGAGGCTGGACGTTTATCAAAGGACGGTCAATCGCTGGCATCGTTGCTAATACTGGATGTACTCGTCGAGCAAACATGTTCAAGAGAGGAGGAAGGAGGCAAGGACGCTGCATCGCGAGATAATTTGCAAATGTTGACACGAATTTCTGCGCGAAAAAGACCCGCAGTGAATCAGCAAAGGGTGTTTTTCAAGTAGAGAAATATCCTTCGAACGATAACCTGAGAATATTTCCAAAGGATACTGTTTCTGAGCTGGACAAATTTGGGGCATACCCGCGTTTTTGTATATTTTAATTTCGCTACGTATTTGTTGTTGTTGGTCGCTTTTTGATGGAACTCGGACCAGTGGTAACGCGATAGTAGGCACCTTGGGTCTTCTATAGCGACCTATGGGTCTCCGCGTACATTCCACGAAGCAAAGAAGGCAGTGGTTAGGTCAGAAGAAGCAATCGGAAGCAGAGGGGGGGGGGCACTAATTCTCGATGCTAGTTCGCGGGAGCAAAGGTTGCCGCGCCTCTGTTCCGTGCACGACACGTCGGAAGACGGGACCGGGACGATGGTCGGCGTCGATATTCCTCCAGAATGACCACGAACGGGCCCTTTTCCGTTGGAAGGTCGAGGAACGGCGCGCTAGGTTCCGGGTGGACGGCGAGACGAGGCTGACATTTCGGCGAGTAGCGCTGCTAATGAGACTCCTTTATGCTAATCGCTCGCGTGCTCGCTACTTCGGGGCCCCCGCACGGGCTCATGAATTTTATCGCGGGCCTTCATCATTTTCTTGGTTGGCTCGGGGCCCGCGATTGAGTCGTCAGAGCGAGAGAACTCCACTTCCGTTAACACGAGCGGTCCCGATTGGTGTCCACTGTGGAAGTGTCCCCGTGGAAAAAGTCGAACCTTTCGCTGCGTCGTGCACGAGAACCACGAGCCAGACGGACCCGTTCCCCGTGGCCACGACGGGGACCCGTCGTGAGAAGCGCATTTGTAAGGGCGCAGCTGGCGACGCTGCCGGGAACCACGGCGAAAAAATGCCCGCGTTGAAAAAATGGACGCTCGTGGTATTTTGAAAGAAACTAGTCAGGAAATACTATAAACGATACTTCTATATCGATGGAACGTTTGAATTATTAATTTTTTTGATACGAATGCTCCTTATCCTCTGCTTTGGTATTTTGACGTTTCTACACGTAGAATAAAAAATAGAGCCACATCGTGATTATTTTAAAACAGTGCAACCAGTTCAATCGGTCTCAAATATCGCGTCCATAAAATGATATTTTTGACAGGATAGAGTCTTATATCGACTCTATCGTGTCTGACAAGAGTCACCCTTTTTGTAGACGCTGTCAGGATGGAGCACAGTTAGCGCATTTTTGTATCCCGCCTGGATAGAGTGACTCCTCGAGTCACGTATACTTTGTAGCGGGGTCAAGCCATCAGTCCTAGCCACTTTCATCAGGTTTTGTCCCATTAGCTATAAATGCTCCTTCCAGGTGCGTCGTAAATTACTTTAGACTCAATTTTCTTTTCAGTTTATACTGTGTAGCATGAGACAGTCGTGACAACATAACAGTAATCGCGATGTAATCATCCGCGCAGGAATTCTACGCTGGACGAAAGAAATCCGTAGAAAAGTGCGATATCTGCTGTGCGTTTTCGCGAAGTAGATTCGCGTAAGTAGATTAACGATTAGGTGGTCAGGATCGAGAATTTCTCAGGGCGACAATTCTCCGTATCCTAATTATTCGACGCGGATAAAACGTAGAAAGATTCCTGATTCGAAATCGAATCTCGCCCACCTTCGGCTCGAGACGCTCGAGACGCGAAAAATGGTGGTGCGCGACACCCCATAGCGACAGACTCGAGGAATCATCGGGTGGCCCGTTAAGACGTTGGTCCAGCGAAGAAAGAAGCGCGAGTTAAGCCTCTGCGAGGATGGACGTCCCTGAAGGGTTACCGGTGAAATCTTTTCCACAACGAAAGGAACGCATACACGTGTGCGTCCATGCATGCACGAACGAAAGACACAAAGAAGGAGACGCTCGCGAAGCGTACAATATCCTGGCGGAGAATTAAGCCAGACGATAGCTCGAAGGCCTCGTCCTTGGTATAACGCGGTGCCTCCCAACAGGTGCGCCATGACTAGGGTTATCTGTCTAAGGTCGTGAGAAAAGGGGACATAAGACACTCCTCGATCCCTTATTGCATGCATTTTACTTGGCGTTTCGAGAAAGAAGCTATTTCTTTGGCACGCATTCGTCCACGAATTGATCGATGGGGTAGAAGATGGTTACATTTCACTCGTTTTGGGAGATGGACTTGTATACGACGACGCTGAACTTAGTAAAAAAAAGAATTTATTACGAACTTTACATTTTATCGCAGCACTATACTTTTCTGATATTGTAATACGGTGCAACCTACCGTACGGCATCTCCGTACAACTAAAACATCCCAACAAGTTACCGCGCAACATCTTCGCGAGATTCAAGCGCAACGCAAATTGCTCCCTTGAGCGCAAGATTACCATAAAGTGTGCAACTCGATTGTAAACGCAGGGTTCCACCGGGAGTACGGTGGCGTAAAAGTAGTTGGAAGGCACTGGTATAACGAGTCACGGCGTGGTGGAAGCCGAGAGTCACGCCCCGCCGTGAGAAAATTAATTGATATACATTTTTGCCCGGTATCGTCCCGTCTCGGTTGCACGCGCTCGGTTGGAACAACGGCTGGTCTCCACCGACGGCGACAGCCTGATGCACCAGTCCACGGCGTGGCTCGAGACACGATCAGCCCGTAACAAATGGACGGGTGGACCTTATCCACGCTGTCGTAATAATAAAGCGGCGGATGCCGCAATCGCGTTCGCGGTCGATTAGTAACGATTATGTGCGATTAAACGGCGGCAATTACGGCCAGCCAACTGACCAATCGCCGCGGAGGGGGAGGTGGAGACGATCCCGAACGTCCTTGCAAGGATGAGGACGAACGAACCACGCGTTCGTCGCGAACAACGAGCGTTTGCCACGGGAATGCCTGGCGTCGTTTCCACCTGGACGTTTGTCATCGACGCTGAATGCGATCTGATAAGAGGCGTTCTTTTCACCGGTCGTTCGAGGCGGGACGCGTCTGAGATTCTTTGTCTGGGTGGTTTTTAAGGGATACGGGCCGGAGAATTTATGCGCCGAGTCGGATACCGATGGGACTCTTCGTAGGGGGCTCCGTAATGCCGCGAGATGAATAGCCATGCTCGCGAACGAACTGTTTTTTGGGCTCGCCACTGTTAACCCTTTCATGGTTTCGTTGCTACGTTGATGGTATAGCTTTTGTTCAATTAGGTTTTTACGTGATACAAATAGCCGGCGGGTTGTTTCTTTATGTCGCGTGAATGGGGCACATTTTGTCTACTATGTTAAAGATTTGATGTGACGAATAGGGTTCTTTGGAATTTATGTTTCTGCTCGCAGAAACGTACAGAGGACTTCTAAAGACTGGATCCAAAAGCACGATCAATACCGTTTAAGAAATTAGAGAACAAAAATCACCCCTCGAATAAATCTAATCATCGTTACTCCATAAAACCTCACGGTATAGTAAACCTTGCATTCTCAATGCCCCCAAAAGAAAAAGTCCAAGGATCCTCGCGAAAGGACCCATCAGTCAAAGTGCGTTAAAAGTCCTGCAAAGCAAAGGCACTTAATTGAGACGTTACCAATGCCAAATACGATCGAGCCTGAATTGAGATGTCGCGATTGAGTGAAACACAGCTGCGAATAAAGTCGTTCTGCGCAGGATTGGTTTCCATTTTTCCGGAATTCTGTCGTCCCAAACGTAGAGAATTTCCCTTTTTGAGGGTGACAGCTCGTTAGGTATCTATCCGTGGCCCGTGATTGACGAGCGCATGTGTGCGGGATTCGTTGGCGTTGTTCGATTCAATGAAAATCATCGAGGACGCGCGTGCATTCGCAGCTGCGCCACAGGTGTTTTGCGTGGAACGCGAATTTCGTGTTTGATTCGGAAAAGGAGAGGCGTATTTCGTATTCCTCGAAGCATCAAGGTTGCTGATTGGCAAATAAATCAACGTTCCTAATCCGTCGGGATTAAAGTGCTCGCAGGCGGATTGAGAAATCGACGAAAATCAGTCGATGACTACACCGCGAGCTTGTTTGCTTTGTGTTAAAAACCGATGTACGAACCTAATGGCCCTGAAATTTCGATCGTCCATTCCGGTTCTCTTTCGAGGAAGTATTTGGATGTCCCAGAAAATGACGTGACCTCGCGTTTGGTGGTTGGATGATTTCGAAGCGTTGATCAGGGAATAGAAGCAAATACAATGGAGCCTGTTCGTCGAAAACTGTGTTTATTTAAACATTCAGTAATCGTATTTGCAGAAGAACCGATAGAAAATAAATCTTTCCGAAGACGAGTGTCACTCTCGCGTTAATCGCGTAAAATCAGCGTCATATTAAAGAAGACGGATTTTCAATTAATGAGGAATGGTTTCCGTTTAATAACACTTTATAGACGCAACATTTTATCAAAGACGGTAATAACCTCTCACGGTTTAAGTACACAGAGCCCCGAGTCTGGAGAATGAGGAACATAAATCATTTTGTTTGGAATCCAGGACAATGAAATTACCTCGATTAAGGGTAATTGACTTTTAATCTCCGGCTTAATTTATCTCTTCGCCAGGCTAACTCGATAACGAGCTTCGTAATATTTCTTTTTTACTCAAATCCGAGCATGATCCAGAACACTCGCGGCAAAACATTATAGACCTCTAATTATTTAATCGAGTTATTTAACGTCGTACTCTAAACCACGTATCGCGCCATCTCGATTCGCCAACGTATGATACTAGAAATAGTGCCAGACCGCTTCGTTATCCTGGCAGACGATCAAATTGGACTCTTCGTCGCTATTCCTGTTACCCCAAACCAGCAGCCCGTTTCATGGTAACGATGACGACTCTTCCGAGCACCTTGCGGCTACTTCTTCGCGCAGAATTTCTCCCTTTTGCTCGATGGTCGTCCAGGACGCCGACGAAACCGCGACAAGCGATAAAACGCTAATGCTCGGTGTCGTGGTATTTTTTATTGGAATCGGAATTACGAGGCTTCGGAATCGTCGAGGCCACCGAAAGTGACGTCACCCACGCGGACGATGATTATCTGCGCGGAGGAACACGGGGGCCTTGAGGTGTCTTCTCGTCTTCGTGCTTGCCAAACGGACGTCTAACGATCCATCGATCTGTTTCGTTCTGAACAAATCAAGAACCACTATTGAATCGGTATCCCCAAAATGTTATGATCGGGAGAGAAAAAAAATAATGATTAGATTGAGAACTGGCCATTCAAAAATCACACGTGAACATCTACTAAAGAAAACGGGCCCTCCCCACTCCGACTCCTGTAATAAGGAAATTACAATTTACCACCTACTGTACAAGTGAAACATATTTGAGCTACATAGTACCACTAATCAAACAAAAATCCAATTAAATCTAATTACCAAGCAGTAGACGCAAAAACTAAAACCACATAAAAAACAGAATTGCTACAACGTACAGAAGAATTCGTGCAAGTTGCCCAAGTGCTAACCTTTCGCGTTCCTACGTAAATCAAACATTTCTTACAAACAGTCTATCGTAAGAATCCCAACACTTCGAGGAAACTACAACTCACTTCTCTTTCAATTTGAAAATTGAAAGTCTCCGCTTCACGCGTTACTTATCACCCAAGTGTCGCTGAATGTTTATTCCATCTCGCGACTCCAAACTTAAAGCATGGACGATTAGTCGCAGATGAGTAATCCTCGCGTTCCAAAAGGTATTTACTATCGTCGCAGTTTACTCTCCGCGTTTTAAAAACGTTCATCTTTCCCAATGAGAGATTGTCAAGCGAATAAATTGTCTCTTTCCGTCGCTTTCCACTGTCACTCGTCCATTAAGAGGCTTCGCCGATTATGTTCACCCGTTTATATGCGTGACGCGTTAATCTCTATGCCGAGTAATATGACTTAACGGATGAAAAATGTCTAACGCTTTACAGGAGGCTTCGTCCTCAGCGAAACAACGTCGCGTCGCGCTTAAGTAATTATCTGTCGTCCCGATCGACAGCGACTCCTCTTATTATCGTGCACCACGATGCCGATGACAGATACGCGACGATTAATATCGGCTGGTTTATCATGGATCGAACGGCTGAATGGGATTACAGATCGCGCGAAAAAAGTGATACGAACACGGTTGTCGAACGAAGAAATTTACTTGGGAGCCACCGAGTGCAGGATTATTTATGAAGCGCTCATTTGGCGATAAACAACACCTCGATCGCTTCTCCAAAGGATTAGATCGGTATTAATAATCTATTCGCGAAGTCTTTAGAAATCGAATTGGAAGGAATGTTTCGTTCGGCTACTTGTCGATTAACGGTGCTCGTTCAAAGATAGCTAATTGTCAGTTCTTGCCAAGGCAGCTCTCGCGAGACTTCGATCTTTAAGAAAACTGCAAAAATCAATTTTTTTTTTGTCTGAAATAACCGAGGCCATCCCCTTAACATATAAGCAAGATACTTCCATGTCTCATTTGTTAACGATGGGACATACTCGCTTGATTAATTGATACTTATGGCAAAAAGCCATCGGTTTTCTCAGAATGTCGTATAACAGAAGCCTGCGACATTCTCGGTTAATGAGAAAAAGGAATCCTCGTAATTAGTATATTAATTTGCGAGTTTTCTTTTTCAAATGGTTAATTACCGTTGGCTCCGATGGGATTGGAGAAAATGCCAGGAATTTCTACGCGTTACTCTTTTTCAATCCATTCGCGATATTGACGAGATAGCGGTTGGGACACGGTGGTTTCAGCCGCGATCACAGGATGCGCAGCTTCTTTCTCCGAGGAGCGTATCGATATCATCTCGAATCTTGATAAAGCCGGCTACGAGTCGGAAGCTGCAACTTGTCCGTGAACGAAGGAAGCTTCGCCAGAGGCGCGGGAATTTTGAGTAATCCTCGTGATCACGGAAGCCTCCAATACTCAATCGATAAGAGGAAACGCGAGAGGAATGAGATATGGTCGTGGGCTTACCATCGTTCGAGAGATATTGGCATCATTTTGCATCCGTGGGTTACGTTGCGGGATGGAGATGCTATAACGACGCTGATGCAACGAGAGTATTGTACACCGTGATACTGCAAATCCGTTGGAATCATTACGAATCATCCTACACATTAGCCATTCCATAAAATAGTATAGGTCGAGTTCTTTTCGAGTCATTTCATTATACATCGAGCCACAGAAACATTTGTACTCGCCATAGGATTGACATCCAATGGATGATATATTTTTAAAGCAGAATATATAAAATATATAAAAACTTGGAACCACGCGTGAGCCAAAGTCAAAGTGTCACTTGGTATAGTCAACTTTCTACACTTATAATAACTTGACTGAACAATAAAAATTAACACCATTAAACGAATAGCGAATGAAAGGAAGCGAATTCGTCCTGGCAAAGGGACGGAGCTGAAATCTGACCCCGAAGCGTTCCTTAGCAGGTTAATCGTACAAGGGGTTAATAAAGAATGCCCTAACGGCATCGTAAGCGAACGTTTAATTAGCCTTCTTTGCGCGCTCGCCTAATCAGCGTTGCTGCACCTTCGCGCAGTGTCCGCGAGGGAAAAATTATTGTTAATTATGGCTACGTAACTGTTCCTCTGACAGGTCGTTAACGCTTGTTTACCGAACGCGTTGAAAACCGTGGAGAATTTGCGAAGACGCTGGACAAAAATCCCTGGATCTTCCTTGGATACAAAGACGAGTGAACGTGGTCGTAAATCAATCGAGTATCAATGATTCATAAGCATAATTAGGTTCGCGGATGACTGCTTGTTGGGTATATCATTTCATTTACTAGCCATTTGCCATTATTATACGTCGTTTTTTTCTTATCCCTGAACGTCGATCTTTTACCCGAGTCAGATTTCGGCTCACCTATGGCACAACCGTGCCAAGAGGAAAACGAGAGGAATCCCGATAACGCGCGCGAGCGCCAGGGCACGTAAATAGAATTACGTTGACGATGATCGATAAATCTTCGGAGGGGAACGCGCGTTTTGCCCCCAATGAGAATGTTTACTCGTTTGCCAGCGAGGTAATAACGGGACGTGGAGTACTACCGTGCCGCGCATAGATTAGCACGCGTGTTAATTTTATGCTTGTTGAACGTAATTAAAGACCGCGTCACCGTTTTATGCCGCGGTAATCCTACTTTCGAGACAGAAGGATCTCGAGAGACGACAGGAGAACGTTGATCGAAGCCTCTCCGCGGCTGGTTTCGTCGAGAATCGAATATTGCTATCTTGATTTAGTAAGTGCGTCGCAAGTCTAATAAATTAGGGGTTCGTGTGCGAATAGTGCATCGCTTGTATAATTATCCAAAGTTCCATCCCTAAATAAAAAAACACGTGCTAGAATCTCCCTCGTAGCGTGAAAAATCAAATGATACCGAAGCTTTGATAAACTCAAAAATAAAACATACGATAAACGATCGAGCCACCCTGCTAGGAACCGCTCCAGCCTGGCCAGGCGTGTTCCCGCGAATAAAATGCGCAAATAAGTCTGCCCGATCGGATAACGATGAAAAATGAAAGCGGACTGGCCACAGGGTGTTCCCCGAAATAAAAGTCCCTGGTAAAAGGGTGAAACGGAGCGAGGAGAGCCGAACGCGTGCGCTGGTGGCACGAGTTACGCCGAGTTATTCGTGCGTGCAGAGCGCAATTCCGCGGGCGGGCGGTGTCTTTCCGCCTGGGGAAGCAGAGGTTGAGTTAAATCGACTGGTCAGAGGATGAGTTATCGATCGGTCCCGTCCCCGGCGACAGGTTATTGTTCCGCGGCGTGGGCAGCCCCACGTAAGTCCCAGCGCGAACCGAAGATGTCTCCGTCTCGAGCGTTTTGCCGATCGTGTCGCGCGATTCGTCATCGTTCTGCGCCCCTCGGGGTGCGTCGTCTCTTCCCGTCGCATTCCCGAACGCGACACGGGCCACGAACGACGCCGGATCGATCCACGATCGATCATCGTCGTGGGAAAAGGAAAGTGAAACGATCGCTTCGTCCTGAACAGAAGAAACAGTAAATAGGAGAGAGTTGTGTAAGCATCTGTGTTTCCTCGCGTGTTTTTTTATTTTATTCGCGTTGAGTACATATTATGTTAGCTATATTTCTATTCGAATCCTCGGTTCATACAAAATTTAATTTAGACTTAGAAAATTTGGACCGTAAAGGGTTAAAGACGCGCAATAGCGAACGCTTCAGCATCGTTTCCTCGCTGGCAGTGCCAGATTCCATAATGTAGGAGGGACGAGGAATGCAGAATCCAGTTTCCAGAAATACAATGTTTTTTCCTCCTCCCCGATGAAACGGCGCACGGCGTTCGTTCGTCGATCGATTCGACGTGGTTCAATCGGCTTTTATCTGCTCCTCGCACGAGCTGTATCGATCACGGGACGAGGAAACTCGAACGCGGCCACCAGCGTCGAGGCAGAACGCTATTCTTGCTGGAGTAGTTGCTGCTTTCTTCCTTTCCTTTTTTCCCATCTTCTCCCCATTTTTATTTTATTCTTTATTGCTTTTGCCTCGTCCCCATTTTTCCTCCTGTCTTTGTCGACGTTTTTCTCGATCGTCGTGACACGACGGAGCACCGCTATCGCCCAACACAAAACGCCAGAATTCCCGACAACCGTGAAATCCATTAATTGTGAATTCCCTGCGCGAAGTCATCCGGAGATTGTTGAACCCCGCTTGTCCCTGTCTTTCAAGTCGAAACAGAATTTGAAATACCGCTCCCCTATTCAATGGTTCCCCTCCCATGCGTTGAATTTTGTTAGTTAACCGTCCGTGGCGTGACTTCGAAGTGGCACACGAATTCTGCTGCTAATATTAAAAATAGCTTCATCCCTTGGTCGTTGATCGTGCGAATTTTATTTCAGTACACCTATCGAAACATATTTCGTTTCAAACGTAAGAAATGTCGAGTAAATAAATTGCTGCTACATAAAGATGATGACGAAATTAACTTCATTTTTCGAGACGGGTTTGAAAAAGAATATCCTGTAGAATTGTCCCTCCGGAGGTAAGAAGAAATCAGAGCCAGCAAACCGGAAATCGCGAAACGATCCTCTAGCTACCGACAACCAATCTCCACGCGTTTGCGGAACTATCTCAATTAGAAGCGACGTTTCCGACACGTGCACGGGGAACGGGCGTCGAATTAGACATCAAAAGTTTAATTTCGCGTTGCTGGTTAGCAGACGGTAATTAACGCTTCCTGTAGATCTGCGTGGAATTCAAACTTTCCGGTCGGAAACGAGTACAGCGTGGGGGCTTGTTAATTTCAACGTTGGTTGGAACGATTTCGTTGCAAATCTGTCGAGCACAGTCAACGAGACTCGAGAAAAATTCATAATTAAGTTGGGTAAGGTGTCGTTGATATTTCTGAGGGAACATCATTGAAATTATTTTGAAATTCATCTTTTTGCGAAGATTTAGGTGCAGGTGCAGGTATAACGTCTTATACATCGAGCTACATTTGTGGAATTTCGCGAGGTCTGAGCGGAGAATTATTTTAAGTAGAATAGGCCCGCGTGTAGTCAGACGTCGGACCAAAGTTTCATACTGGGGTAGAGTTTCCCTTTTAATTATTTTATTATGAATAAATGCGGTGTACCTCGTGTGCAGCATACTATTCCATGGTAACGATTAGGTGAAATCAGTCATAAAAATTAATTAGAAATTAGTGAATAATTAATCGCAGAGCTCATAATGAAATATTTTGACGTCATGAGATAGTTTCTACGTACTCCTAGCTGTTGATACATCAATGATGTAGTTATAAATATTAAATTATATTAATACAATAATAACAGAATGTTACATGTATATATAAAGTCATTGTTATGCGAAAAATATTTTATACACACAATACCATTCTTAGATGATACGTTCATTTTCAGGCATAGCATTTATAAGAAGACTCACTTTTCTAAGCAGACTAAATCAAGTTTATCACTCATTAAGCAAAACTATATCCACGTTTTAATTGTCATATCAACTTAAATCGTCACTGTGAGTTTTCTTGCTCCAATCACAGTCCATCGTCTCTTTACGCCAAGTTAGTCCACGGGTGGGGGTGCTCCACACGCTCCCTTCTCCTTCCACGCGGTTCCACCTCCTTCTACGCATCATACCAGAGAGAGAGAAGGGCGTCAGTGTGCGGCGGAGCGTAGAAGAGAGAAGATCGAGACGTGTGCATCGTCTTACCTCGAGTGGCCAGAGTGGGGGAAGTGTCCACGCTCCGGAGCTTGGCTCGGACACCCTGGCATTCACGAAATCCACACAAATCTTGAATTCTCAACTAACTTTTACGTTCCTACTGTGTCACGCAGAGTCCGTTTCTCTCTCTTTCTCTTTCTAAATTCTCGACAACCTATCGATACCGGTTGGGGACAGAACCCTTCTATTTTCCACATGCTCAGCGAACTTCTCGATAACCGCATCCCTCATAACCGCAACGATACAAATTAACGGGTCAGTGGAGGAAATTACAGTGTTCCCGCGGCCAGGCTTCCGCGGCTCGTTCTCCTCCAGCGCACAATGTTACTGCCGACGATTAAGATAGACTCGAAATTGTTTATCGATAAATTGCACGTTCGAGAGATGGTCACGCGAGGCCGCTTCGTATTTGCGTATATTAAGTGGGTGGTGCTCTCGAATGGCAACAAAAGTGGACGTCTTGTTTCTGTCGCGTCGATGCTTCCTGAACTTCTTGACGTCAAGACAGTGACTTCTGGTCCTGGATCACTCGGCGAATATCTAGTTTCGGACTGTAGCTGAGAAAGTAAAGTGCGTAAGTCGAGGGGTTGTTTGTTGGGGTAAGTGACACTTGTAAATTTTTGTTAAAGGAAGTACTAAGAATTTTAGTTTACCGTTTTGCTTGTGTATTTGTTCATCTTTGAGGAAGGTTCACGAATTTTGGTGTGCAAAAGAAGTCGATTTTTAAGAAGCTATAGGCTAGTTATATGCTCGATAACTATTAATCACGTCATTGATGATAGAATAGTCTCGAAGGTCATCGTAGATATTTGATAGCGCTCGTTCTTGTTTAATCGAATTTCTCAAAGGTGCGTTCTCGAGGAACGTCAAGTTAAACGAAAGAGGCGAGGGTGACGCGTTCGTGAGAGGGGAGGAGTAATAAACTGTTAGATGAAGTGGGGTTATTAAACGAGTGGAATAATAAACTGCCGAAGTAGGGAAGTGTTAAACAGGGGGAATGAGAAAATACTTGACTGGCGGGAATTACGAAAAGCTGAACGACGTGAAATACTCGAGTAATAAAATGACAGAGGGAACCGGCGAATATTAGGTAGAGTAAATAACGGAGTTTGAGGGGGATTAATGGAGGCATCGGGCTTCAGGAAACGAGAAAATATTATGCGAAGGGTGTGACAGAATATTAAGTGCGTGGCTTAAGAACATTCAGGGTAATACGTATACATTAATGGACTGAATCGTTAAGAAACGATAACGTGAAATATACACTGCAGGCTTTCCAATTCATCTTTATATGAAACGGTACATTATTGAAAATTCATGTTAAATCAAATGAGTATTATCGCGTATATTTTTTAATAACAGCGAACCTATTTAAAATAGATTATAGACACGGGATAGCTTGCGAGTACATGCACATGATCATTGCATAATATTAAATAAATCCAATCGGAGAGTATAAAATAACGTAACGAGTAACGGAGGAAGTATTAGACTGAGTGTAAAGTATTATATCAAGGTATTATCGAAAACGGCCAGGGAGGATTACTATCGATCGAAGGTTAAATTTAATAGCGGCAGTCTCACCGTGGCTCGATTCGATCTTTTCTTTTTTTTATTAATTCTAACAGGACGTTCTTGTCCAGTTTGACATGTCCAATCAACGGCTTCCGATTACGATCGATTCTATTAAAACGGTATTGGAAAAAACGCCCGATGGAGAAGGATCGTATCGGATCCGATATAAGCAGACACCATCTAAATTCTTTGTGACCTATTTTTAACATAAACCGATTTTTTCGTAACGAGGGTCTAGTTTTTGCCTCGACACGCTTCCGTTAGTACTTTAGTATCGGACTTCCAGAAGGTGGCAACCGTGGAGGCACTGCTAATCATCTAATTTATATAAAAAAATTGTCTGCATGTATCCTAGATCGTCTTCCCCGATAATTCCCCAAGCATCTAGCGAAATGCAAGTATTGAAAGCTCGACGAATTCGTAAATCACTCGGAAATAATAACTTTCTCGAAGTACGCGAAGTACAAAATAGCAGACAATCGTAAACCGTAGGATTTATCGAAGTCCCTCTAACTTCGTTTAAGTCTACGCGATTCATCAAACGGACAGCTAAACATAAATTGGCGACTTGCACGAAATTTTCTTACTCAAATTCTTCCAAGCGATTCATCAAGCAAACACTTAAACTTCAATTGTCCGAGGAGCGTCGCGAATAGAACGAAATTTTCACTTACGCGACACGAGATCCTGGTCCGCCGATTAAATCGTTGGAATTGAATTTATCGCTGGATATTACTTCCAATTTGCAATTTAATTACTCACAGATCGACGTTACGGCGCGAAAGTGAATGCCGCGAGTTATTTTCTTAGCGGTATCGGATTGGGAAACACAGACGTCGCGGCACAATAAATTTCCCGATGCGTTACGAACGTCTCCTACCGTATCGAGCAAAAATCCGAACAGAATACTGTCGAGCCGCCGTGATTTATGCCAGGCTAAGTAATTGCGATGCCTGTTCGAGTATGACCGTTGCCTTAACAGAATTCTAATTTGTCCGAGTAATAAACAGCCGGCGAGACGGCAATTTATTTTACACCATTCACTTCCGCGCGAGCGAAATGCCTAATACTTGGGCCAATCTGGCCGTCGTTTTTCTGACCAAGCACAATTCTGAATGAACACGATATTAGTCATTTTCGACGCGTGATACTACATTCGTAACCTCGAACATCTGTCTTTATGCGATAGACAAAGCCGCGATGAGCCCTCAGGGGCTGTAGCATGCGAATATGCAGCTACAGTACGGGCTTAGCGACCCCGGGGTACCCTAGCTAAGTGGACAGACGTGTACAAAAGACAAGACTAACTTTAATGTAACGTACAGAGTTACGATAACGCGAACTAGGTCAACAGTAAGGAGGTACGTAAGGCAAAAGAAAAGGTAAAACGTGTCGCTGTCGCGAGAGCAATTTCGTGGATCGTTAGGGGAAGGTCGAGGTCGCCGACATTTGGCGAGGATCGATGCGACGCCAACGCTCCGATTGATCGCGGTAAATTGCTCGATTGTAATCGCGATTAATTACACGCACCGATAAGGAGACCTCGCGAGCCATCGGAGCACCTGCGAACGCGATCGATCGGCTGCATACGTCGACGCACACGTGCTCCATATTGCGCCCCCTTTGCCTTGTACCAATTTCCATTTACAGGAATATCAGGCATACCGGACGGAACTCAATTTCGTCCGCCGCAACTCAGACGCAATGGGTTCATTACCGACGCTCAGGCTCCTTGGGGGCTCGGGCATTAACCCCAGGGGTTAATTACCGACTCTGGGAGACCCACTTTGCTCGAGCATGCCACTTTGCTGGCTTTGCGCTTTCCTGGTCCATTGAATCGCAACGCGTTTATTTCGTGGCTGCCGCTCTTTGGCGACGCGGTCAAGGAAATTTCGAGGGTGTTTTCACTGAAGTCAGGGAGCGTTAAAACGATGATTTTGGGGAATTTAATGTACGAGGAATATTGAAATTCTCTATACAGCGTTCTCTTGGATGTAGGAGTAATATTATTATAGAATCAGAAAAAAATAATATTCCCCTTGCAACATACGAATTTATGCATCTGGAATTTGTGTATTATTTATAAAGAATTCTAGGAGCCAAAGAAACGATCGATCTCGTAGATACGTATTGCAATTTAAATTTACATACGTATACATCTGCTATTTTATTATTCCATATGTACAGGGTACAGCATTTAAATAGAGCGAATGTAGAAAGCTTAATTAAACCGACACATGTTTTTATCGAATCTCGAATCAGCAGTTGAAGGATTACAAATTCTACGACTCGCTGTACCTATTTGCATCAGCCCGTTTCCTTTACCCCATCGATTAATATTCCGTACGACACCGAACCGATAGAGACACTCGGTATCAACGTTATCTCCGTCGATCTAACCGTATCGAGCCAGCATCGATACCCATTTATCGGGGCTTCAATTGAATTCCACTAGCTCGTATCTCTGCCAAGGAGACAGCCGAGATTTTAATCCCGAGGGCGTTCGATAATCGATCGAGATTCGATTGTAGCGGGTAAACGGGCTGGCAAAGTGGCGCGAAACGAGCACGCCGCGGTAATTACGTCCCGGGTGGCGAACATTAATTAGACGCGACGAAATAATTAATCTCAGGCACTTAGATCATCCTCGAGAATCCTCTGCGGCGCTGCGTCTCGAATCGCGACGAATGCACGAAGTGGGCGCGCGTGAGCAGTCGCTGACTCAAAGGCGCAGCGATTAAGTTCAAGAATTTCGAGTCGTGACTACGATATAATTGCACGCTATAAATTACGCGCATTTTTGTGTATCGCGGTGCAGTAACTTCGTTGGAACTTCGCGTTGACTCCGTTTCAACTTCGTGGTAAATTCACGGTGACTCGATGTTAGAGTAGTTACGATTCAACTTTGTTAATTTGTGAAAATAGGAGAACTCAGGAATTTCCGCGCTCTTTTGTAAAGAAGATGGCACTCTTGTCGAGGCGTAACCTCGTCGAACAGATCGATTTATCGAATTTATCGCCGACTCTATCCCGTCCTGGCGATCGCGCGGTGTAATCGCTATATATAGAAATCGCGAAGACACCTGCTGGCTTCTTCGTAATTTCTTGGCCGATTCCCCCTGCTCGGTTTAATCGCCGCGCGCAGCGTGACGGCTCGCGTAACGATCTCAGGGTTGGAGGGACACGGCTGTCAGCTCGATTATCGAAAATCACCTGGGACGACCCCTCGGCCCAGCCAGTAGTCGTTCCTCCATCGGTGATAATGACGCCGCGGTATGCTACTTCGCGGCTACCATTTTTATCCCGAACGAACGCGGATTTAATTGTGACTCACCGCAGACTGGATCGTTGAAGCGAAGGATCGTCGGATTTTTGCACGATTTTCCTGATTTTCGCGCTTCTATATTGCTTCTGCCTCTTCGAGAGCGCTCGACGCTGAAGAGCCTTCTACTAGGGGTCGTTTAACGGTAAACGTTAATCGAGTTTCTTCTTTGGAAATTTAAAAGCTAAGTGTGATGGAAGCGCGAGGGATGATTTGTTCGGAGGTTATTCATCTTCTTCTTATTAAATGGAATGTTAAATCTCGGAATTTTTATAAAGGGTTTTGCACACACGTTTATTCATATTTTAAGAACATGCACAATTTGTTTCCAGATAAAAATAATCAAAATTAATACTCTTTTAGCATTCGAACAGTCGTCAGTAAATGACAGCAATGGCGCGATAAGAATTTTTTCAATTATTCCCGCGGGACATTTCCCCTAAAGCAGAAACAATTGCACCGTAGAATGTGCGAAAGGTCCTGCAAGCGGCAAACAAAAATCGTGCGGCACCCCCGGTCGACCCGGAAGCCGGCGTCCCGACGGCCTTTGATCGCGAGGCGCGTAATAACGCGTGACAGAGCGCCGCGGCGTTCATTAAGCGACGCTCTCGAGCTCAACGTGTTTGCCGAAAGCGAAGTGAATTCGCACGCGGGGGTGATCCCCGAACAGTCTTACCAAATGGTCGCCTGCGCCCGGGGATTGGGACCAATTTGAATTTCAAATCTCGTCTCCATTAAGGGGTCTTTAAATGTTCAAAAATAAGGCAGTTTTATGTTTGGGGGTTTGTCGAAGTTCCTGATGGGAAAATCAGGCTTGCAAATTGAAGATTTGAGGTGTTTTACACCTCAGTTTATACACAGACATTTTACTCTTTGGGGTGTATATTCGTGAATTTAACATTGTTCCCTCCAAATTTCGACATTTTCGTCGTTCCAAAATGGTAGGAATTCCTTTTGGATAGCAAACGAGTTCGAGGGAGGAAACCGTTTTCGTTCGCCGTGCTCGTCCCTCGATTATCGCCAGCCGAAGGAGCAGGGAGGCGCTCGTCGAAGGATGAAATGATGGCCGTACTGCGGAGTCATCGGTTTTAATTGCAATTTAAATATTGAATTATGATACCGTGTACCGAGAGACTCTCGCGGCGCTTCGGTTGCTTTTAAACCTTGGTGCTTGCAAATTGTTGATGGATCCCGCGAGCCGCGATGTTATTAATTACTCGTTGTTCGATGACTGTTAGTCTGTTGGTGAAAGTCGTGGCGTCCCGTCAGCCAGAGGTAAATTAATAAAGTGACGCCGCGATTAATATGGTAATACGGAAGGTGGACGCGAGTCGCGCTAGAAGTCATTTTATTCACCTATAAGAGACGAATCAAATCGAATGAGTATACGTTTACGTCGACTATCGCGTTATGGAAACGTAGGTGTCGAGATTTTTTTAATCAAGAATTCCTGTGCTTGGAATAGAAGAGTTCTATCGCAACAATTTTCAATTATTTATGATCGCATTTAAACATTTCTTGGAACAAGCTGTTCCAAAGTGTCCATACAACAGTATAAACAGAATTTTTATAATAAGACTAGCAGATATTTCTGCTGGGCATAAAACGAATACATAAACCAATTGCCTGTAACACTGTACCGTTGCGAAGTGCTATCTCTTCCAATCCAAATCGTCCTCGATTCCGAATGAATCACAAGACTCTTGCCGAGTTTGTACACACCGCGCGCATCTCATTCGATCGTCATGAATATTCACAGCCGGTTTCTACGTACGAGTCAATAAGCATCAAAACGGCCGCGAACGTCTCATAAATTCATCGAGTGAAATCATAAGGAGTGTTTGCGATTCTACTTCCTGTCGACTCTAATACCATCCACGCAATCTTCTACGAAAGAAACACAGGTACACACTCTTGTAAACAAATCCGCGAGCAGAATTTCGTCCGACGAACGATGATTAATGGCTGTTATTTGCATACATCTTTTTAAGCGTCGTGTACACGCTGTTCGTCTTCGTGGGTGAGGTCACCCACTCCTCGAAGGAACCGTGCTGGAAGGATCATGATCAGGATTGTTTAGAAGCGATCGGGCTGATTCATCGCTTGATTTTTCGATGATGGTACCTAGGTGAGAATCGAAAGTCAATGGTCGGTTTATTTATTTTTATTTATTGTTTGGACTGCTTTGCTATAGCATAGGAGACAAGACAGAGGTGATAACGTTGATGTAGAATTTTTATTCGAGTCAAAGAGTGGCGCATATTACCATAATTCTATTCTAAAAACACTATAATTATAGTAATATTTGACGTTAGTACATTTCCTTGCGAGGCATGAGAAACGGCCAAGGTTTGAAAACGAATTATTATTTCTAGGATTTCGCTATAAAGTGTATTCGTTGTAAAGATTCTGTTGTCCTTTAAGGATGCCGCGCGCAAGATGAAAAATCATTTAAAGGTCGGTGGTGGACGGATGAGATCCACCTGGGGAAAAACGTTGTTAGATCAACGATATATTGGCGATCGCGTACCGATAAGCTGGCGCATTTGTGCGATCGGCGACGTGTATCGCGACGATAGTCGAAGCACATTAATAATCGGACATAAATCATGCCTCCCCTTCTATTCTCGGATCGCAAGCTTTCCTGGAGACCCAGCGCTCTTTTCTTGGATGCTGTAATTTAACGTCCTCGTTAACCCCTTATAGCCTCGACGCGTTACACGGTGTATTCCAGTTAACCTAAACATCTCGAAACATTCATTCGATCATTCAACGTTCCCATCTACGTTGTTTATTACAATAACATCAACCAACGAGCGTTCTATCTGTGCAATAGATAATTCAAATGACCTGAGTTTCGCTTTTCTCCCGACATTTATTTCCTCAAACGCGAGGCTAATTTCGCAAAATTATGACGCTTACGTCTTTCTTAATGACTGGACTTCAATTACGGTCCGACATTAGACTCCTTAATTACGCTCGGCGCTGGAAGGTCGTCCGAATCGCGAAAGTTAACGATACCTTTTTCTCCTGTCCGTGAGCGTGGAAGATCGAGGGGCCTTAAAAACGGAGGAGTGCTCGTATAATCGTCCGTCTTTATGACGTAGTAAAACAAAACAATGAAACAAAGCGTGGATAATGACGGGACCGAATGACGAATGCCGTGACGCGTTCGTGGTGTATTTCAAAATACGACGATTCGTGTTCCAAGTTCAGAACTTATATAGAACTGTTTGATTTTACTTTCGTATTTACCTTCACTTTGATAAAACAAATAAATCTTCGTTCCTCCTTGTTTCAATTAACTTCAGAAACAAGAAGTACTAAACCAAAGAATGTGTAAATAATAAAATGTTTTAGGTTCATTGGACTTCTACGGTAGCGAAGTTCCAGTTTGTGGATTCCGAAGAATTCTTCTCTTCATTTTGTCTTCAATTTGCCTCGTCGAGGAAGGCCTTGTCGACTTTGGGAACCTTCGTTCCTGCTACAATGTGAGCATAATAATCGTCGTTTAGCGGCAAACTAGGTGTGGGGAACAATCTAATTGCGCGGATACGTTTAGATGCGGCAGCCGTCACCAGGAAACCATAAGGACGTGCTACATCGTGGAATCGTGGTCAAGAGAACCACTTCGAACGTAAGAATCTTCAATTTGATAGACATTTCACAAAAATCAACCTACTCATGTATATCAAAACACATAAGTAGCTAGTCCCAATCTACAACCTCAAGGGTAGATTCCACCCTCTTAACAGAAACATCCAACAACCAAAACGAAACTCTCGTGCATATTTTTTAGTTTTAACTCCAACTGTGTAGAAAAATTTCGCAAAAGTGTTCGCGCTGCATTTGAGAAATGTTGCTCGTTAGTCGCGATATTATTGGTGAGCCTCGTCGCGGACGATCCAATTTCAAGCACGTGCTAAAAATCGCGATAATTCAAAGCACATACACGTAGCGATATGAAGGTCCCCGAGTCTTTTAGGCGAGCGCGCCACGTATTTCGAGCGGGACGTGGCAATTTTTAAATTTCACGTCGACATTACGATCATTTACATTTAGATTAATCTGTCGCGTCTGCCGCGAGTACGTTCGCGTACGCGCGCAGCCACTACACCGTTTGCTTATTATTGATTATTCAAATACGTGAATATTCAAACGGGACGCCCGTTATCCGACAGAGCAGTGCTACTTACTCGTACTCGCTTAAGTATCAACCGCGTACGCCTCGAAACATGATCCGTTCGAACCTCCCGATCCGCTATTTGCATTTATATTAGTCATTAAACGAACGATATTGTAGCAGCATTAAGGGTTGCTCGGAATCACGGCATTACTCAAACGTCGGTCCCCGTGTCCTGGACAACGGAGTTCATCAATATTGCATGAACGAAAACGATTAAGTCTGAAGAATCGTCGACCGGTTTTCGGTGATAAATCGACGCGAAAACATTTCCTCCCCTTGGCTCCCCTTGATTCTCACCCACCTCCCCGGGCGTCTAGCATTTGCATTTCATAGCTATTTGGGGTCGAGGTGCAACTATTGTCCTAGGTCGTTCTAGTCTTTTTCGCGTAGAGCGATGCGTTGATCTATTGACCTTTTGAAAGGGTTATAGTAGCGTTCCAGATGAATTTAATGGGACACGTGGAGTTGTGTACAATTCTATAATTCTATAAGCAATCTGTATTCATCTGTAGCTCGAGAAAATCGCGAGGAATTCTCCAGACTTGAATGTATTCTTTGCTTTTTATTGCTACCTTTTCGGCAAATTGAAAGTACCGTGGCTGCTCGAGTACGAATGTAGAAAGTTCGGTTCGCGTAGAAGCGAAGTGGCGTCAGCGTTTTGCTTGTTTCCGGTGGCGATGTTTTATCTTCGAACGAATCTACCTTAATTGGGGGACTTAAGTAATGATGTAACGGTACCCCGAGCTGCCGGAAGGTGACGCTGTGTCTTCGATCCCACGGGCATTTGCGTCTGTTTTCTGGCGGAACGATGTGTCAAGTTCACGGAGATTATGTTGATTGAAATTCTTCTTTCCTTCTCTTATGGTAGAAGGTCGACGATACTTTGTATCGAAGAGATCGCAGCACTCTGAAACGTATAACGCCAGTTTGAAATTAAAGTATAGTAAGAAAGTGGCAAGGAAAAATGATAATGGTTTAATTGTCCAGTGAACATGCGTGCAAAAGTACTAGCACTTAGAGGAAATTCTCAAGATGACGTTTAAGATAAGTAGAATTGAAACCAACGAGCTATACCGGGTTATACTTTTATCTGCTTAACCCATTAAATCCAACGAAGGTTGAGCAAGAGTCAAAGATGAAGGCTTCCAAGTAGCGTTTGTAATTAGGGTTGAAATCCTTCCTTTAATTACTTTTTCCACGTTATTATTGTATCGTGAACTATAAGAGTCGTCGGCGTGCGACGTCCTTGAGCAACAAACATAAATATTCGAACGTCGCTCATCCCCGTATAACGCGAGTTCTAAAACAGTTGTAAATCCATTCGCACAGTAATCAAGACAAAATTCACGAGACACTCCCGAACGAGTGAAAAGAATTCTAGTAAGGATCTATCGTGGAATTAACGTTCCCACGATGACCTAGGCGATCCGGGGTACACGAAGAATCCCGGATATGGAGGGGCATAAAGTCCAGGGGGGGGGAGGGGGTTATTAGTAGCTAAAAAGTATTCGAGACAATGAGCTTCGGCTCCGTTACGCCATTCGTTCCATCGGAGATAAAACGCTTATGATAGGGGCAATTAAGCGAGAACCAGTGGCGTATTATTCGTTGGGTAAGAGGGACTGGTATTTATATTTGAGTTTCTTTAGTTGGGAAAGTTGGTACGAGGAGATATTGATACAGATACAAGGGAGTATAAAGAGTTAGAGAGCTAGTCGAAAGAAAATTCTCAGAGTAATTTTAATCCCTAATGTCTATTGTACGAGTTTTTTTTTTTAACGGAGTTCCTAAATTCTTCTGTGTTTCGCGGTTCTGCGATGGTGTAACGTTCCCCTGGCGCCAGTGGTTAAAAATGTAGTAGATGTTTAAAACGCCGGGCACGCGAATCGCCCGATAGAGATTATTAACGCTCGAACACGTTCGGCGGCCGATAAGACAATAAGATTTCATATACGTGGGACGATAAAACCGCCGGAATGGCCGTTAATAAAAGTTCATAAAAGTCCGATTGATTTATGCAACGACGGTACTTCATTTACGACGGTTGTAAATATAGCGGGTCCGTGTGTGGTTGTAATTGTCCACGCTGGTAGAAAATCGGTAAAAGTAGGGGGAGGGAAAGAAAGGAATCGCGATGAATTACGGGATTCGACGGCATTAAATTTAGTGCTCTCGCTAATTAATTGTAACGGACAAACGAGCTAACGGTGTAGGAGACTGTCGTGTAGAAATTCTCAAATTCTCTGATTAAAAGGATAATTGCTTATGGATTAAATGAAAAGAAAAATTATAGGAAACTTGGAAAAATGAGACTCGTGTATAATTTGCAATGGATATAATGCTCGACAAAGTAGGATGTCCCGAAGTATCAAGTTTAGGAACTCAGAGTCTAAGATCACCTCGTGCCCTAAAAACAGAGCAAGGCTCTGACTTCTTCGAGCACACAAACTTTCGTTGAACTCGTTAGGAAATGATTTCTGCGCGACTGTATCGATAGTCGGAACGTATCCCACGGTGAACCCCCTCGGTTGCCCCGAGTGCAGGGCCCTTGGGGCCCCGCTAAGGTCAAGCACACGCGCCTGGTCGGTCGACCTGCAATTTCGGTAATTTCGCGCCGCGAATCTTCGGTTATCGAACCCTCGAAGGGCGGCCCACGCGAAGCCTACGCGTTTAGGTGGCCCCTGGCCCTTCGCCCTCCACCCCCGCGATCTTCCAGACCGACTAGAGAGGAAGGGGGAGCCAGAGATCTGTTCTCGATACACCAGCCGAGCCTCGCGGGGCTAGGGTCATCGTGAAGTTCGACGGGAGGTCGACAAAGGGAGAAAAGAATGGCGGATACGTCGCGGAATTTATGGCAGTCGCAGCCATGATGGCCACCGGGACGCGCCGTACAACTGACTGGGTTTATTCTAACCCTTGATTTTTTACGAGGGATCAGGCTTGTCTAACGTAACACGTTCGTTTCAAGTACGTGCCATGATACTGATATTAATATTTATTCATTTATTTGTGAGGTAAAATGGACGTTCCTAAAAATCCCCACGTGCCCTAAGTTCCACTCGGTACTCGCGCTGGTTTCGATAATAAAAAAACGCCCGACACCGAGCAACATTCCATCGCCAAAGACGATTCAGTAGAGCAACGATAACATCCCGAAACGTACGTGCCACCGTGCACGGAAGAAGTTAATGACTATCGTTAAATGTAATGATCTCTGCCATCCCGCTGCGGCCTGAGTAAATAGTCGCACGGCGAGGGCACCGTTCTAGAGGGGAGGGGACGAGGTATAAGCCATATCGCGAGAACGGATCTGGGCGAAATTTATTTGAGACGATAATTTAAGAACAAGGGTCGCGGATAATACTAATGACCTCTTCGGCGAATAGTTTATCTCGCGCGAGTTTATTCGCCTGTTTCGCCCGAGGATTCGTACCAATTAGGTCGGATACTTACCGATGAAATTTACTCGAGGTAACGCGGCGAGATATTAACGCTGAACGCGATGTAAATTAAATCGTTGAACGGTATCGTTCTCTGTTAGACCGTTGAAATAATTCGAAGGGAACGAGAAAGAATCGAGTAACTCGGTTTAACAAAATCATCTTTCGACTGAAATACAATTTAAGATAATCGCCTAATTCTATAGCGACAGACGGTAAAAAGCTTCCCGAGTGGCCAGACAAGAATGAAGCCCGATGTTCAACGTTCGAACCAGACATAGGGGGTTCTCGTCGAGAGGATAATGAAATTTCGGTCTGAAAGTTATCCTCGAATGGTCGCGCGTGTAACGTGCTATTGAATTATGCTCGTGTGCCCAGAAGTCTTGGAGGACACGCGAAACGCTCTCGAAACGGCTCTGTCGTTAATAGATTTCGTTAACGAACGAGCCATTAAACATTAATGGCCGAGGAGGTCCTGCTGAGAAGAAATAATATCCTTAGTCTTGTTCCGCGGTCGAAATGAAAGAGGACAGGGTGGATGGCCGGTCGGGGGTGGAGAAATTCGGTTGAAAACGATTCGGCGAAAGCTAGGGGGTTCCATTGCTGAAAGAAATTTATGGGAGGCAATGTTTCTCCCGAGGGATAGATTTTCCTTTTCTTCGTTTCTTTAATAATTGCAGAAAATGATTGCAATGAAATAAAAGAAATGCATTCAAAATTAATAAAAATACAGAATTACGTGAAAATTATTTTAACGTGTATCAACCTAATACGTTTCGGTGAAGTATTTAATTACATTGTTTTAATAAAACGACTTATTTAATAAGTACGCGGAAAATTTTGTATGCGTTTAGAGCACTAAAGCGATTCCGAATCGTACGCAGCCACCTCGATCATACTTAGAACCTCGTCAGAATCGACCTTAACGGGAAGTTGCATCGCGTTATGCATCAGGCTGCTGCATAAACGATGCGCGGAGAAAATCGACCGTTTGCGGAACGGTTTCAAGGAAAGTCGAGAATTTAATGGAAAGTAGCGAGCGACGGTTCGTAATGGGACTCTGAGGGACGCGACGTGAGATCGATCGTATACGAGATCCATAACTTTGAGCGCATTCTTTTGTATTTAAATCCTGTCGCGGTTAGCCGAGAAAAACGGCCCGAGTTCGTACCGTTCCATAGCGGCGTTAACGTGCTCCGTGAAGCCAGCGTTTAGTATTCCCCTAACGGAATTCGAATGCATCGTTAACCGCGAGCAGGATGTTTGACCTATCGTAACATTTCCGAAACCTGTCGTCGCTAATAGGATATGTTAATTAAGCTACTCGTAAACATCGACGAGATTGTACTGTTTCCTTCCTAATCCCATCGGAAAACATTCGCAGCGATGGGTTTACAGGCTGTATCGTAGCCTTTTTTTTCGAATATGTAACGTCAATTTCGAACCGTTTCCAATCCTGTTTGACAAGAGCCTCGGACTGGTCGAGTCTCGTGAAATACATTAGTATTCGAATCGCAAAGAATCATGTTTAGAATTGTGTTGATTCTTCGCGATTTCGATCCTGAAGTCAGAAGACTCGTCGAGTAACTCCAGAGTAGTCGGCCGAAGTAAGTCGATAATTCATAGTTACGAATGCTTCGAATCTTTTCGAACACTCATCATAAATTACCCCTCGGTGATCGACTCTCGTTCGGTTACGAATACGTCGTATCGATAATCATCGTGATTAATCTGTTCCGTTCTTTCATTCTTGATCGGACTTCAATTATCCGCCTCATAATTATCGATCTTCGATGGAATGATCGACGCTTTCTGTCTTCTAACGGTATCGACGTGACGTTCGAACGCGGAGCTCGGACTAGAATTTTTGAATGACTTGGGAAATTTGGAAAGTCTTTGTTTTTTTTTTTTCTATGAATTTCTCAACCGAAGCCTCACTAGGTTTTGATTACTTCGTAAGTCTTCGAATTTTGAACATCCCCAAACCATCAAAAGCCGACGATTTCAAACGATTCTGAAACCTAACGTCACGGATTCTACTGGAATTCCCCGGCAATGAGATTGAAAATAACCAGAGAGACTGGCGTCACAGATTCGAAGAAATTTGATCCAGCGTAGTCCACCGTTACGAGTAATCCCCGACGGATCGATCAAAGAGACAGCCAATGGGAGAGGCCAGGATCGATCTTGGAATCTTTTCCTCTCGTCGTGTCCACTTAACCGACGCTAATCGAATTCTCATGGGGCAAAGACGATATAATTTAACCCGACGAATCGAGCCGGAGTCGAGCCCAGAGGCAATTAAATAGAGAGCACAAATTCGGGATTCCAGTGGTAAACGCGTGAGAAACGAATCGACAGAGATTCGAAGAGGTCGAAGAAGAAAAGAGGAGTGGAATACAAGGAGCAAAATGGAAACAATAATGGAGGTTCTCGAAGGAGGTCATCGTCCTCGTGGATCCTTAAACGAGTTTTAGCTAATCGAAGGTCTGGACCATAATACGAGAACAGCTCGAAATTTTCTGCTGGACACATAGTCGATTCCCTTCGAGATACAGTTACGCCATTATCAAGAAGCTTGAAACAAGCGCCTCGAATCCACTCCTCGATAAAGAGTGTTCCTTTTCTTCAGGACGTACACATTCGATTACGAAATTGCCCCTGAATCGCACGACATAAATACGAGTCTACTCTATAATAACCTCATGCCTCCACTTTGAGACATAGTTTTATCTGGGAAAATTGTTATCCGGAACATCATCTGCCTCGACTAGTTTCTGTAATCGAGGCTTTACCGTATTCTACTTATGTGGAAGTTACATAAATATCAGAGGACCACGCGCAGCCGTCTCAGCCATTATCGAGCGTAGACGTTCGTGCTTTGCAACCCAACAATTTCGAGCGACCAACGTCTGTGATTTGTCGTGGACACGGTGTATCTTCTCGTCTATCGTCCACGGAAATCGCAAGCAGCTCGTTCTTATTCGGTGGCCAGGTACAAAGGGATAATTAAGGTGAACCGTTGCGGGAAATCGTGGCGTTTTGGTTTGCTAAAATGTTTATTCGATCGAACAGTTACCGCGATAAGTACGACGTGGAACTTTATGTGTACAGGACTGGGTGTACGTTCCCTCTAACAAACAACGAATAGAGATACGTATCTTTCGTTCGTTATTCGAAATTTTTTATCTAGATGAGAATTTTACCAGTCTCCTCCTCATGACCACGGGAGTCGACGATAACGGGACGACGAAATTTACTCGACGACGTTCCTACGGAATTGTATCCCCGACGGGGATTTCAAGTTAGGGGAATAGGTGCCGTTAGACACATTTCGGGAGAGTTATCGAACCGTTTCGACGAGGTAAGGAGTTCCTTGGTACGATCTAGCCTCGTGATTCCCCGAGTACAAATGGCCCAGTTAGTTCGACTGTGTTTGTGTTCCTGAGTCGATCACGTGAAAGCCATGGTTCAAACTGACAAATCGATTTCTGCAATGAACGGCTCATACGAGACTGTGTCCAATCTATTGCATCGATATCTTTAGGTGAATTATTCTTTTGTATTAAAATGACAAATTTAAGAGCGAAAGGGTTCGTCCATTTCATGACGAAAGGTTCGAAACACGTTCCACGATCGACGCGGCTCAAAGAAAAGCGTGTTAAAGAGAAAAATGACACGGGACCTTGGGGGAATTAAGTGAATTCCCTTATAGTCGCGCGTGCGTCGGTCTGGCGGCATTCCCTTCGAGGTCGATATCGCGATCGACTGAGGTGAAACGCGTGTTGTTATACAACACGACGGCCTTGAAACGCATAATCGTTTCCAGCGCCTTACGTCGGCCTCGCCATCTCTCGTATCGACTCTCTTCCCTTTCTTTTTGCAGAGCAATGTTTACCAACGCCTCGAACGCCAATGACTTCTCCTCGTTGCGACGTCATTCGATAAATATCAAATTAGCATGACAGCAGTCTAACGAGCAATTTATTTTTGAATCAAAGTAATCGTGCCAAGTTCCTACGCAAACCGGGCAAAGGACGTCCACTTCCATTTTCCCTGGAAGAATACAAAATTTACGATTCCCGTTTGACGATCGACCGATTAGAAACGATAAATATCAATGTAAAATACGATAGAATCATCAACGTCGTAAAAGTGTTTTTCGCGATTTTATTATCCGTCGAACGTCGGCACTAATTTATGCTTCGTTTCCGTTCGCGTTTCCTCGCAAGCCCTGTCGCGGTTTACCGTTTCGTACGGTTCGCCGTATATTTCTAACGAAACGACCACCCGTTATCTGTACCCACGATTTCCCAGCTCCTTTAAATGCATCGAATCAGAAGGTAATTGTTCGCAATTTATTTCATAACGCGCTTCCTTGCAAGAGCGCGCTGGGCAGTTGAGCGGTTTGCATAACGACGCGATATATTTTCACCTATTTCCGTTACAGTTTCGATGACCTTGGAATTCAATCCAGTGAGCGTTATATTTAATTCTTCGAAAAAAATAAAACTCGTAACACTCGTAACTCATTATAAATGTTAACCCTTTCCAACGTGAGTGAAAAGGTAGGACGGTTTCTAATCCACCTAATCCCAATGAGTTAACGGAAGTTCTTTCACTCGTGGACATCGAGTTCATATTTTAAGTGGCCGCGGTGTCTCGCCGCGTCGTTTTCTGTGCAATAAACGCGGCATCGAAATCACCGCGAGCCATTCCGATCCCTAGGCGCTGCTATCGATGATTCACTGCCATAATTCTGGAAAACGCGTCGTAAAAACTTCCGGGAGATCATCCTGGCCGAAGGATTCATGAATTGCACCGCAATCGCGACTCGTTTCCAGTATCACATCCTTTATGGCGATTTAGAAACACGGCGGAGAGTGTACGCTCGATAAATCGGGGCCACGTTAGGGAGAAATTTTTGATCGCTCCGTCGAAGCAATCCGATTGCTTGGATGTAAAATGACGTGTGGCGGATGAGTTATGAACGATAAACTTAAATTGTAATTTAAAGTAATTTCTGTTCGAAGTGCCATGTTAATAATGAATCATGAATAATAAATTATGATTATTATTCGAAGCAACGTTTGATTGCTACGTTGGATCAAAATGATGGCTTAAGAAGAGGAATGTTGTTATAGGTTACAGAGAGCAAATCATAGTTTTCATAACTTGCCATTAAACATATCATTTCTTATACCATAATCGAGCAATTAATTAATTCGAACAGGACCATAAATACGAATGACTGAAAACATCTTTAATAAAATTACCGATAAAGACACTATATCCGTTTACTCGTTACCACTGAATTTAGTTCTCGTTTTGCTTTCACGGAATAATATTCTAATCTACATTGTTGCGCGACATCTCGAAACATGCCCCTACTCGAAATTACGCTTTGTCTCCGCAGTCTCCGCTAAATTAAGATTTCGAAACGCGGAATACTTTCCAGGACACGTTAATATTGGTCGAAGAATGCCAGGAATCCGCTTCGGAAGATCTCGTTCTTGCGCGGCGCGACGTCGAGGATGCTCGGCGTGAAATTCAACGAGCCCGCGCGGTTCGAGAGTACTTTACTCTTGCGCGAGAATGCATCGGGTTAATGTAAAAGCAAACGAGCAGAAGCTTTAACGAGTTGTGTGTCACGTTGGTGATGTCACCAGCTCGTGAATCACACCAGTGTTTTCCTGGGGTCGTGAAGCCGTTCGTACATTAGCAAGTTTGTTTACTTGAAATGTCTGCCTTGGCTGCCAGCGTCCCAGAGGAATGGTTATTGCGGAAGTTTGATGGTATCGAGGGAAGCATTAAGCGGTGGGAATAGTTTATTCGCGGAGTCGAGCCGTCGAGAGGAGTTCGGGGACACATTTAGTGTTTGGTGGTGTTTAGCACTGTTTTGGGAGGGTTAGTCGGAGTACAAGGGGCGAGAGAAAATATTTTATACCTTTCCAAGTATTTGTACGTGTATAAGTATCTATATCATGGGGTATTGTATGGGTTTGATTACTTTGAAAGGCAGGAGGTATTGCTATAAAAGTAGGGTTGGACATTCGGAGCTTGGACATACAGTGCTTGGGCATTCTAGGTTTGGACAAACCACCGACTTAATTACTCTCCACTTCGAAATATGTATAATTTATATCCCCTACATATTGTCTTTGTGTCGATGGTTCAGGCAAACGTCTCGGAGCATAAATTTGCTTTGCACAAACTGGAAAACAGTCTAGTTTAAGGGCTGAAACGATGCACGGTAATTGCGAGCGGAACAATTCGGTCGACGAACCGCGAGCGAATTCCAACGCGTCTAATGAAACACACGAAATACTGCGACCTCGAGGCACGTTCAATTTTCGTAGGAGCATGCGCTCCGGTGGTTGCTCGTTAAATATTGCGCCAGAGGGTGCCGTGTTAGGGCCCGATAGGGGCACCATGCGACCCTCCGCGCAGTGAATTTTACCTTCGACGTAGCTCGTTGGAGTCACTTTCCCTGCTCATTCGTTAAAACGTGTGCTCTCTTTGTTAAGCTCCGGTATTTATCGTTCGCGGGACTCGACCCACGAGTTTACAAGTTCGCGATTCGTTGGCTGGGTACGTTTAATGGGGCACGACCGAAGCTCTTCGTGGCTGACACTCGTGGCATGACGGACCTCGAACAACGATGTTTGTAGCGATGTTGTAACGTATTCCTGGCATGAGCAGTATCTTCGATAATTGGATTTCAGCTTGCAATGAAAGTATTGTAGTATCGCGACCCACATACCCAAGAATAAAGAGTCAAAACGACAACACGAATCATAGGGTGCGTGATTGGTCGTGTAAGAAAAGCAGTCGACTGTGGATCCAAGGATCGTGGGTCTGGATCTGTGTGCCTTATTTTGCGTTTAGACTACTGCAGTATTTTATAGAAGTTATAATTACAATTCCAACTTTACAGTTGAAATCGTTGTCGTTGATTGTGGCGCGTTTTCCCGCGCGGTCGAGTCAAGGGAAGCGATTAAAGCGGCCCGTCCCTGGCCGGGATAAGTGGCCCCGTATAATTAAGCGTAGGATTTCAACCGATCCCCATTTCCGTGCCGCAATTTTCCTTATTGGTCTCCGCGATCAGCTCTAAAACGTCATCCCCCTTCTCAGACGCGTTCCGTAACGATTAATAAATTGCCAGCGGAGCGTTTAATATCCACCGCGGACATTTTTCCGCGTGCCTTCTTCTTCCTCTTCTTCTTCTTCTTTGGCCAGGATCATTTCCACCTCATACGTCTTCGTTACGCCACCGATGAATAATCTTGATCGCGCCAAGTACCCGCGAGAATCGGCTCTGGCTTGTTCGTTAGCCACCGGTTTTTCACGCTCGCGTGGCGACAAAATAACCGAGGGGCCCGGTGATTGCGCTTCCCGCCGCCGAGGGTAGCTCGTTCAACGTCTCGACGCGCATTATCGGCGTGTAATATAGAGACGCCTAAACGGCGACGTTCGAAACACGTTGGATCCCCCTTGTCCGCCTTCATTTTTTACGGCGATCCAATTTAACTCGACGCTGGAAGACCGTGAAGGAGCGTCGACGGGCCCCGAACGTGGGACCGCGAGGTTCCAGCAACCCTCCTCATTTGTAGCCTCGTATTAAAAGGTTGATCCTTTTAGGACATTCAAGGTTGGATTAAGGTAGGAGATAAGGTTATTTATGGGTAGGTTTTATTAAGGTGGGATACACATGCTCTACATTTTTTTAAATAGGTAGAGAGCAGGACGTGTGGGTAGAACAATATTAATTTCTTTCAAGGGGTGGTTCTTTTGGAATTTATTCCAAGGGAATGGGTATGATCGATCCATTTCATTTCATTTATTTATAAAGGTGCGGAATATAAAGCGACTATAACACCTTTTGTACCAGTCTTTTATTTAAATGTTTTACATTTGTACGTAGTCCATTTTTCTCTGACATGCCTAGTATAAAAAGTGGTCGAATCGGGTGATTATCGGCCGCGTAAAACAAAGCAATTACCCGCGAAAATCGAGGGATCGTATTCGCGTCTTTCGCTACGTCCAATTTAAATTTTTATGTGTTATTATAAGTTGTGTGTACAAAATTGGGGCCTCGACCCGTTAATTATCGAAATAAAGTAAAAAAACCAGTCGAACCCCGCTGGAGGCTCGAACGTGCATCAATTATTCGGCGAATCGAGGAAGAAGGAGGACCAACAACCGGTCGTTCTTCTTCCTTGGACGATTCTTGGTTCTTTTTCGCGGCGTGTCCGCTCGCGTTCCGCGTCGAGAGAGCAATTGCGCCATACATCACGCTCGCGCGATATTCGCCATTATAATGGGGCGGTTAGGCGCGTCAGGCTCATGGCGTTCCGCCTTTTATTGCTCGTTCTGCTCCTCTTTCTCTTTTCTTTTCAGGCTCGCTTCTTTTGATCGCTTCCCGCGCGCGCGAGCGCTCACGCAACGTTGGTTCCTCTCCGAGTTGTCCACGATGGTTAAGCAGGAATGTTTTAATTGCCGTCGATGCATCGCGGTAGCTGGCTGGGTAAAAGCTGAGGGAGGAAGAATGCCTTGGACCAGTGACTCTTAACCATCCTGCTCTGCGACGCGACGTCCTAGATACTGTTTTAACGACCTGGGGAATATTCATCTTTTACTAAAATTCATGGTTAAGAGCTGTACCCAATTTATGCGTTGCAAGGCCCAAGTTTTTGGGTTCATATCGAGGTGAGCCAATGAAACATGATTAGCGTCACGGTATTATTTAGTAGTTAAGCAGGGTCAAAGACGAGGCCTAAATTAAATGAAATTCCCCGGAAATAGCGAGGGCTGTGATTGCTTTCTGGCTACATTCATTGTGCCAGCGAACACGTCAAGAATCTTCTAAACGGTGCTGTGGGTTCAAAAAGGTTAAGAACCACTGGGTTGAACGACGCTTACCTCGAGCAAAATTGCTATTCGCAGGTGTTGTAAGGGAATATCTGCCGTGTATGGCTGCTGGTTTTGCGGTTGCAAGCAAAAAGGATGAAATTTATTCGAGAATGTATACAGGGTACTGGTGGTCCGTGCGAAAATATGGTCATTGCGAATACAGTTCCTTAGCGAGATCCTGCCAAGGGGAGAAAATCGGTCGCGCCTTTGCTCTAGGTGGCTCGCGAGAGACCATTCCGCGTCCACTTCGAAATTTTCTCCGAGTTCAGCCTGCTAATATGAATTACTAACTCTGTTTATTTTACTTTTCAGCTATTTCAACTATTCCATTGACATAACTTGGGATGCTGTAAAAGATCTCCTGATGCACGCTACGAAAAGAGAACGCCACAGCTGACTGGTTAATGCATGAACATCCATTAAAAATTATTCCTAATTCAACAAATGGAACGTACTGGTGGTCACAAAGACTCACAGACAGTCATAGAATTGCAAGGCCATTTCAAGGTCAGGTAGATCCACCAAGAGAGCCAATTTGTATTCCTGCTCAACCCAGATACAACCGACGCACACCTTTCGACCGCAATAACGAATGTCTTGTGAAAATGTCCACGTGCGAAATTTAATTTTTAAGAGGAGTGGGGGGAATACAAATTCCTCGGAGAACCGCGCAGGTAATGCAATATCCGTTACGCGGTACGTGTTCGCCAGCGGCCGATTTCCCGGCTGCGGTCAGCCTGATTTTTCCACGCTTGGAAAATCGTGTCACGTTCTCCCGACGATACTTTTTTTGGCTAGAACATTCAAATTTCACGGAGTGGCCAGAAATAGCGGGATTACGACGGCCGAGCGATAGCGCGGATTAACATTCACCCCGACGATCGTGCGAGGTATTTCGATAATTCGACGGAGACGTGTCGTCGATCGTGATCGGCGAGCGAATTCGCGAAACGAGGTGAGCAGTGTGTCGAACCGATGTCCCACGGAACATCGATGTCACAGGACCTCTCCTCTTCCTCTCTCTACCGTGATCACATAACGTAGGCCCCTCGCACATACTTAATGAAAGGAATCTCTGAGAATGAACGACCGCTCTCGGTCGATTATTCTCCGCGAATACTCGGATCGAAGTTCTGTCACGAACCGTCGATTTCCTTCATTTCGCGTGCTCCGAACCTCGCCACTTATGCCGGTAATCGAAAAAACCTTCCTGCTTTCAACAGGACATTCGCAAGAACACAGACAAGGATCCAGGCGTCAACATCCATATATAATACTATTATTCTATTTATTCAAATTACTCAATGTATCATAATGAATGTTTGTACAAAATGCGAAAACATCATGTTATGTATTCAAATCATATTTAGCTTATCAATAAACGATTTCAAAACAATACAATTTCTAGAAGATTATTCACCTTCCAAATTCCATACTCATCCAAAATCCTTCGTTTCTTGATACATAGGTTTTTCACTCGTGCCACCTCTTCGCATATCATGTGCTCCTGATACCAAAATGCAAAATCAGCCAGAATTTCGAAATTTTGAGAGAATCGATTTGGAACATTGTTGGGTTTGCAACATTGTGGAAGTGTCGGGAGAAGCGATTTGCAACATTGTGGAAGTTTCGGGAGAAGCGATTTGCAACATTGTTGACTCTGCAACATTGTTGACTCTGCAACATTGTTGACTCTGCAACATTGTTGAGGTTTTGAGAGGAGCGATTTGCAACATTGTTGACTTTGCCAAAAATGAACAATTGGCCAGAATTCCGAAATGTACCGAAAATTAGCCCCTTGAATTAGGCAACCTGTGCTAACAGACATGTCGGACCGGTTGCCTGCTCGTAGGCGCAAACGTGCCACCTCTTCGCATATTATGTTCTCCTGATACGAGGAGTAAAATTCTGACCAAAATTCGATACGTACCATGAATTTTCCTCGTGCCACCTCTTCGTGTATCATGCTTTCCTGATACCAGGCGTAATTCATATTATATATTCAATTTATATAAGTAGACTTGAGATGGACAGAATTTATTTATCGCGACATACACGGTTCATTTATGGATATCAAACAGGAAAAAGAATCACAGAGACATCTGTTCATCTTATATTTCATGTCAGTCGCCGATCCCATCTTTGACAATTATATAGGTAAACGCGTGTATGTGACATAATTCTTAATATCAGCCCCGAGGTGTAAGGTTCTCGATTGATACCGGTTACGTGACGCGTCTATTTTACATAAATATTAGCGTACACGCCATCGGGATGACAGGAGCGATGATTTATGTGAAGTATTAAGATTATTACCTCGAAACGTGATGCACGAATTTAATGTAACCAGATAACGTTAAAAAGAGTGATTTTTTGTTTGTTCCTCAAATGACAAAAGGTAAATGTTGTACTGCAATGAATTAATGGAACATAAACCATTTATCGGTACAAGCTGGTGACGAGTTGCAATGTAATAACTGTTGATCACGTTTCAATATGTAACTTGCGACAGCTATTTACTTGCATTTCCATCACCCAGGTAGTCAGGAAAAGACATTATTTCATGTTATTGAATATCTATTATTATTTTTTTTATTTAAGCCCAAATGGAACTCTCTTATATTAAGAGTATACATATATATGGCGTTACATGAGTTTGTGCAAGATGCGTTTTATTTTATTTTATTCTGGTCGTGTATTTTAACAATTAAAACGTCTAAATATTTTCATGAGCATTGAAATTCAATAGGGACATTCAACATTTACATGAATATTTGGGAAAACTGCAGATGATTCCTTCGCTATCTTCATAAAAGAAGGGCCGAGTCACCCTATTAGGAGTTAATGAAATTTTCCTAACGCAATTAGAGCTCCTGGAGCCCGTTCGAGGATCCAATCGTCTTGTTCCAGCTGGTTATCGACGCGCTCGATTGACGGTCATCCCGGGGAACCCGTCAATCATGCAAATGGCGGCTGGTTGATGGGGAGGTAGCAGCAGCTTTCTCTGGAAAACCTCTGACCGCAGCTTCCCATGTACCACATAAGATAATGACGCACGGTTCTCGGCATTGTGAACCAATAACCGATGGGTAGGTACCCGTCGGTCTCGTACAGTTCGTTCGACGGGGCCGTTTCCGAGGCCACGGTCCAAGGTACGTGCCGCGCGGGAGGAGTTGCCTGATGGCCGATTCCTCCTCGAACGAGGATTTTCGAGCGGGAAGAAGAAACGGCGGGAGACAGTGTTCGGCTAGTGGGAGAGAGAAAAAAAATCAATGGGAATAACGGTGACACGCATGGGTCAGTGCGTTTGTAACCTTTGAGTTCTCTCTCTTAGGGAGACGGAGGAGAGGAGAGGCCGGCTCGTAGTCGAACGAGGAACGGTAAACGCGCCAAGAGTAGGATATTTCCCTTGACGTAATTCCATTCGACATTCTCGCGCGGTGATACCAACCGCGCACCTTCGGCTAAAGGGTCGACGACCTCCCACGCGCGGAAAAATCCATCTGCCCCGGCTATTTTCGCACCATTATTCGATTAATTGCCGGCCTTGTCCAGCGCCCGTGGATCCCGAGACGCACGCGCCTGGAGTCACTCGTTGTTCGGGGAAGACAGGTTGAATCTGTGGAACTTTTTCTCCAAGTTACCTTGGACTTAGCAGAGTTGGCAAAGAGGCAGCTTTGGCATGCGAAGAAAAGAATAATGATATAGAGATTATTTTTAACTTCCTGCTAATATCAGCTTCGAATAATTTCCTCGCAGGCTCGATAATCGTCCCAAATAATCTCCCTAAAGGCGCCTAAATAACTCCGATTCGTTCAGCATAAATCAGTGGACTGTTTGCGCCCCGTAGCGGATCCGTTTACGCGCCGTTAAATCGCAGGTTCGATATTTACTTCGAGATTCGAGACGGGCGAAGACTTGCTTGCCTAGAGTAAATCGGCGAAAAGGACTTCCAGGGATTTGAGGGTAAGTCGCCCCCTTCGAGACGGGTTCCCTCACCCTCGATGTTATCGGGGCGTAGCAACCCCAAGACGTCTCCGTCTGAGGGATCCCCAGGCCCCTTGGAATCGATCCGTCGACGACGTCCTAGCACGCGCCAAGGATCTCGTCGGGGGAATAAATATCCATTTCATTTCGTGGCCGTTTATGAATGATACAGATCGCGTCGAGCCCTCGTCTAATACGGGAGAGGAGGCCTCGTCTCGCGTCTGTCAAATTGAATCTTAATACACCGAGCCCTCCGCTTCGATCCTTACGAAGTTCGGTCATCCTTCGATCCTGAAGGATGTTATCCTTCGAGGAGAATTGGGGGATATCAATCCTCAACGAGATAAACTGCCTCTGGTTTATCTTCCTCGACTAATAGACGACGCAAAAATTGTAATGCTGGATTGAACAAATTGACGTGGAAAGGACTTTCCATCCGAGGGGTCCATAAGTGATCGGACATCTTAGGGCAGAGCATCGTATATAAAAATATCGACGAGTGCACTATACCGTGAAATTGGTGGGACTATCATTTTCTTTCAGGACGCGCGTGATAATAATTTCAGTGACTACTTGGATGAAGTGCCACTTCGAATAAATATTCCGATTTCATCTTCGTAATAGCGGCTCCACCGATCCTTCTGGAGCCTCGCCATGATCGTCCTCGTTTCTAAATAAAACCATCGCTCCATGTTGCATCCCAACACACTTCCACGCGAATATCGGTCGCCGATCCTTTCCGCTGACACACAGATTTGTATAAATTACAGCGCCGTAAGTATCCTTGGACATGCAGTTTCTGTTCTCGGCGGAACATCTTCCGGACCATCTACAAGGCCGCCATTCTCCCACAGCGATCGCGGTACCGTTAACCCTGGCGAGTTTCGCTGGTCGAGGACGAAACATCTATTAACATTAATAAGAAGAGAAGGCCGTAGGTGGTCCCCCGGCGCATAGAGAAGGCCTCGAGGGTTCAAGCCCAATATGCCAGGATGCAACCGCTATGACGTGTCATTGTGTCGAGGCATGCATCACCCTATTTGCACTGAGGATAAGCTAACTTTACTCGAACAATAGATAACTGTTCGAACGAATAGCTGAATTTTTAAGGCATTTTGGGTATAGGTATATTAACGCGCACCTAAAAGGGATCATAAAGTGGATCGGAAATGTTTGCGGTGAAGTTCTCTGCGAAAGAGTTCCGATTTATAAATTTAATAAGACTAAATTATAATGTAGGAATTATTCGACACGTTTACTTATTTTATTTGTTATGTAACGCGCACGTTGAATAGCTACACGTTGACTTTATTCGTCGTCCGTTGTTCGAGCAGGATTTTGTCCACCTCTGACAGGGACACTTGGAATCGTCACGACGAAACATCGAAGGCCAGCTTTTTCCACGAGCGGTGAACACCATCGGATGGGTTACCCCCGATGCATATCAATAATAGAAGAGGCGACTCTGAAGTCATGTTGGGTAAACTTAACTTCGTCGTGACTTCGCAACAGCACCGTGTCACGAGCTTGGACTTCCCGGCGAATGAATAATCGGGAGGGATAAGGATCTACGGGGGAGCGTAAATTCTGTATCCGAGACTCGGGAGGTGATGTTGGTTTTCGATGATTCTGCGTTACACGGTCTTCCCTTTCGCAGACCTTTTTCCAACTAAATTTAACGTCTCGCATCGGAGACAGTGCGAGACATTGACACGTGAAAGAACGTGTATTTTTTTTTTTTTTTTTTTTTTTTTTAAATAATAAGAATGAAAAAAATGTACGCTCGGAAGACCACGAATGACCGCAATGTGTTGTAACTGGGAATATTTGGAAAGTATAATAAATTTTATCTGTACATGTATATAAATATGCGCCACGTTAAATACAGTTTACTACGAGGATATTATCCTATAAAGAACGCTATACCGAGCGAATGGTGGTAGTGAACGCGTTAAATAAATTTTATCGCGATTATAGTCAAAGTAAGTGAATTTGATCTTCCCAAAAGAATTTTTGTCGAGATTCGAATGGACGTCGATAAACATAAATGAATCCCCCGTAACTAAATCGTACAGGACCGTTCCGTATACAGGGGAAATAGTGAATTTTTGACCTCGGATTTTATGGTTACGAGCACTCGTATTTCCTGCGCAGAAACCAAAGCGCATAAATTACCCACGCACGGGAATAGGAGCAGTTTTAAAAAGTCTGTCAGTAACGAGTTTTCATATTTATGGATTTATGTTAACGAGTTCGCTTATATCCTTTCAAGGAACCAAAACAGGTATCCTACCAACCCAGAATGAAGTAACTGTTTTAAAAAAAAAAACCTCGAGCCCGCAGAATGCAGTCATTAACGTGCTCTTCAGCTTTTGATTGCTACGAGTGATCTTGGGTTTAATTATGCATTCTTGTTTAACGTACAATGGACGATTGCGACCAAATGTTTCTTGTGGCTCGAAGTAGAAATACGCACACTAAAAAGTTCGTTCAATGTTATCAATGGAGAGAATCTATAATGTAAAATAATCAGGACCAATGCTCGTACCACAGGTTCGTCATAAAGATTGAGGATTTCAAATGAAATTAATTATCGTTAAATCATTCTCGAACTAGACTTCCGAAACGAGTGGTCGGTTATAAATGTTATTTTCTGGTATAATGGAATTTGCATGGCCAACTATGTCAACCGAAATAACTGTTCATTCAATATTCTGTCGTGTCGAGTTTCAAGAAATATGTACCTACATATATACTAATACCTCCTTAACTTAATTAAATTAAGAGACCGGACCAGGTCGTTGCACTACTTCCTTACATATGCTAATACGGACTACTTCTCTAAACACGATCCCTGAATGTGACACATCAATCTACTCGGAAAATCTACATAAAGGATTGTATATAGCTGACACAAGCTGGCCAGCTTAAGCGTCTTCAAAAGTAGACATCGGTAAGTTTTGGAGTGGAACCTTACAGAGGACTAAGATTCGAGGCCAGACTAATGGAGCTATTCTATTACTTTTCGATCCTACTCGAGGTATCCACAAATTATACATGCCTATTCTTCCAATCGTCCAGATTCCAAAATAATCAAGACATCTAGAGATTTAAGTGACACTCGAAGTGATTGGAATTTTTGGCTAAAATTGTTCGCGAACCTGAGAATGGAAAAGTCGAATGCCCATCGCTGACAGGGGTCCTGTCCCCTCCAACTCGAGGAACAAGAGGATCGAGACACGCTTACGCAGGCACGCACGCACGCCTCGTGAGAACGGCGCTCGTGCGTTCTCTCGATTTTATTGGCGCCACGCCGCGAACTTGCCGAGTGTGCAAGAAGATGGTGGGAGTGGAGTAGAGGGGAAGGAACGCGACAAATTTCCGTGGTGCTCGTCGCGTATTGTCCACGGATACCAGCGGTGCTGGAGAACCGAACGCATAGGAATAAGGGGAAAGATGTGCTTCTCGATCGGCTGAAACTGTAAATTCAGTAGAGATCAGCCATATGCCTACCATCTTTCTTCTTCCTTCTGATGACGTCGATGGTCGCGGTTATGGCAACCTTGCGCTAGTTTGGCGAAGAGGGTCCAAGAAGTGGAGTAAGTGTCGAAAGATCATCGATCTGTGTCGATGGATCGATTCAAAGTAGCGATAAGCTCCGACGACGGATCGTTCTTTCCTCGGGATCCTGAGCGCCACCGACACGCCTAACCAACGTGACGCGGCGTTAGCCTGGGATTATTGTTAAGTTCAACTGATATACCGTAATCCCTGGGCAAATTTATGTCTCTGTAACTCGTCATCCAGCGCGGGCAAAGCGGTCTTCACCGATACGGGTCACTATAATTCCAACGTGGACTCAGGTAAGACCAAGGAGAGAACGAGACGGTTAGAGAGGCGGGAGAGACAGAAAAAAGGAAAGAGTCGGGGAACAATTCAAGCAGGTGCTCGCGATTCCCATGGCCTCAGCAGACGATTACAGCCGATTACCGCCTACACGTAGAACGACGCCCGACGTTCGCCGATCGATCACGTAAGCGGCTAGCTCGCGTCCCGCATACCAACTGGCATTATTTATTTATATTGACCAGCTGGTCAATTCGTTCACACGTGATGGAATTGCTTGCGCGAGAATTGAATGCCTGACTCGGCTGCGAGGATGGCTTCGTCGTAGTCCGTTCAACCGTCGATCGTACGCCTGACTCTATTACTATTTAGCGGTTCGCCGTCCCATTCAGTCCGCGACGCGTATGGACGGATGCAGCTACTTTACATCCATCGAAACGCGCGCGCGAATGGATTCCGGTGTACGAGGCTTTGTCGAACACCGCGTCAGGGGTCCCGTGGACGTGTTTAATAGACGCACGAACATCGACAGCCGTGTTAACGGCGGCTGTTACCAACCGATGACACGACGGGAAGAAATATCGAAAACGCGACGCAGGTAAGTCGATATCGCGGCGCCTCGACGCCTTGGGCAGGCGTTGACGCGTGAAACGATAAGGTGGAGTAAATTTTTGCTGGGTCGCGAGAAACTCGAGAAGGGTAAATATCGACACAGTTTTCAGCACGAACTTATGGTATGACCTAATGGTATCTAAGGTGCGTTATGCAAACCCAACGCCTATGCCTTTTCGTTATTCCATGCAAGTTTGAACATTCCGAGTTAAAAATATTGCATAAAGTCGGTAGCCAACGCTAACGAAAAAGAAGGCTGTCGTCGCAAAGATAATAGAATCGCCGTGAAGACGGAGGCTGGCGCTGGAATTTTTGCCGTCTCTTTCAAAGCTTTCCTACCCCCGACGTCCTTCAGACAATTACTTGCGAGAGGCCAGCGGCACGGGCTCCGAGCACAGCGACAGGGATTCCCCGGGCTTTCGCGATCGTAGGCTTGATTCACTGGGGCATTGTCTCCTGGACGATACGCATACAATGGCTCAAAGCGATCTGAATCTAATCTATGACTTATGGCCGCGGCGCTCGCCTCCTGAATGAACAATGTGCCGCGCCGCGCGCGCGTTTTTCGTTTTCTTCCTCTTCGATCGAGGGGCCCTTGGCCCCCTCCTCGCGTGCTTCCTCTCGCGCTGGGGTTCCAAGAGAACCGGCGGACATGGCTCTTCCGGTCGCGCGTGCTCCCAGAGTGTCGCCCCGAGAGGGAGCCTCTCGTTAGCTATTCTCGTCAGCTTCGGGAAAAAGCTCGTCGATCTTATTGTCCAGCGATAATTATTAGTCGTTCCGCAATTAAAAGTGTTCGCCGAGGGAGGCTTCACCTGACGGAAACTAAGGTTAGAAATTTTTAGGAAAATTCGAAAACTATGATCGAAGAAAGATAGACGCGTATCCCTGACTCACGCGTCGATTATCAGTTTATGCGACGACTGTGCACGTTAAAGGATCGCGAACGGAAGGGCCAGCGTACCAGTTTCTCGTTGACGAGGCCGACTTCCGTCGGCGAAGTTAGGTAAACCACTAGCAACACCGTGGAAGAAGTCGACGGCACGACAATATGCATTTAGCCGGCCGGAGTATTACCTAACACACGCCGCGAGATTGGATCTCTTTACGCAAACAGAGAAGAGGACGACTGGATGACTTCCTACATAGATAAGAATCGCCACGGACGAGTATCCTCTTTAAGCGGCGAGGTCGCCGGTTCTCTATACCCGCCATTATGCAATTCCGTGAATTCATCCGGACGTGTATCGATGTCCTGCTCGTCTTTCGCGACCGGTGTACCTGCTGTCCTGTAACTGTGCCCGTGATCCTCTCGTCAATCGTCCCTGGACAGGACTGAACGCGTTCCTCGCCGTGGCATCTTAGCCGATCGCGCGAACAGCCTGTTCGTGACGGAGGTGTGCGCTCGCTAGAACGAGGATCCACGAGTCCTGATCAGATCGACGACAGGAACAGAGTTTGGACGAATGTTTGGAAATGGAACTTGAAAGAATAAAAAAAGGAGTAAAGAATGGAGTATTATTTCTTTAGCAGTCACCTTCTAGCTTTTGGTTAACCTTATACCCAAGAATAAGAACCCAAACAAGAACACGAATCGTAGGGTGCGGAATTGGTCGATGTGAGCAAAACGTGGTTTCGAATTTCCGTTGCTTATTTTTCGTTTAAACTCCCACGTCAGGTCTACCGTATACGCGATGTCTCCGTTTGGTCGTCGCTTCGTTACTACCTGACCACCCCGTACATTCGAACGTCTCGTCGAGTCCAGGAAGAGACATGTTCCCCGAAAGAGCGGAGCTTTCAGCACGAATCGACGAGGGGAACGCGATTACCGCATTCGCGCAGTACGTCTTCTGCATTTCGTAACCCAGACGAGGCTGGAGCGCTCCGACGAATACAGAAAACGCATCCGAGTGACCGGAGGGTTAGGAACCTCGTCCGGGAATCGCTGCGCGTCGCGGTGCCCGTCCGCGTCGCCGACTCTTACGCAACACTTCGGAAATGGAACGCGTGGGATCCGACCACGGAGCAGAACGAGAACGGACGACACGTACCAGACGATGGGGAATCGGTCTCGGATATTCTCCAATTAAACGAGGGTAGATGCCAAGGTCGAGGGTAAGCGACCAACGACGGAGGACCTAATTCAAGAAAAATTAAAACGCGGATTGCAGATAATGAAAGGACTGGATGCAAGGTCTATACGTCTACTCCTAGAAACCCTGACGACACAGGCCACGCGATGTGTCCATTTTTATTCGGGTAACCCACGTCTATCGCGACCCCGTCGAGTGCGGATTCGTTATATCGCGATCTTTTTTTTTCGCACATTTTACAAAGATATCGGCGCAGAGTGCAAAGGGTTAAGTTTCCTTCCGATGTAATTAATCTTTGATCTATCTATAGCCTAAGTTTACGTCAGTTCGACTTTGTATATATACCGAAGGAAGGAATGCGGACCTAAAGAGGAGTAAACTAATCCAGTCTGCGTCAATATTCCAACCTGTACCCGATGCTCCCAACGTCGAGCTCTCCCACGAAGAGTAAAAAGAGTGAAGCAAGTAAAAATCGAGGGTGGAGAGAACGACCCTCGCAGCCAACGATCCCTCGTCTCCCCTAATTTTTCTGTGTCCGTTGGAACGGGGGCGATTACCGTTTATAGCCCACCCGCGACGATCGAAAGTCGTCCAGTTGTAGCCAGCGTCGGCTGCATCTGGCTCGTGGCCAGCTGACTCCGCTACAGCGTGCACGACTACACCTACGCGGGCCTCGTGCACGTGCAACGACCCTGTGATCTTGAACTTGTCGTAACTCTTCGGCTCGTTCGACGAAAAATATCCGTCGAAACCCGCGGGGAAGGAGAAGGATGGTTTTTGGCGAGAGGGGAAAGGCGGCGCACAAGAAAGAAAGCGGATGAAATAAAGAAAGAAGACGAAAAGGTCTTGTGCAAATGGAAGGGAGGAAGAAGTTAAATACGGCAGTATTTCTTCCTGGTTTCTCGACACGGTGACTGCCAGAACTGATCTCGCAAAGTCTCGCCTTTGGCTGGTGGTCCAGGTCGTAAATTATATTTTCAATAAGATGTCCATGGATGAAGAGTTTGGTCAGAAGCAACATTCTCAGATGTTGGATCGCGTGGGCTTGGTGAAATGGTACTTGGGCGACAGTTAGTTCGTGGATCGAAGTGATTGGAAATGAAACGGAAGTTATAGTTGCCCTCGACGCAAGGACCGCCATTCGTAGACGGTAGGCAAAAAAAGTGGACGACCAAAAAGAGATGAGGGAAAACGAAGAAGACGAGGAATTCTCGTGCAAAATGAAAAGGGGGAGGAAAGCTGCAGACACGCGCGATTTTAATTGCTACCAGGAAACGACGGCTGTGAGGCCGACAACACATGCGGTCCTTCATGCGTGTCAGGATCTGGCCGGATCTACGCGCAAGTGCTTGCCTTGGCGTTCGTAGCCTCCTCGAAACTAGCCGCGCAGGCTAGATTTTAGATTCACGGGAGGACGCGTGCGCGGATCCTTTATGGCGGCGTACGCCGGCGGTTCTTTCTCTCTCCCTCTCTCTGCCGTGGCTTTATGCTCCCGTCGGACAAGTGCAGCCGCTTGCGAATGCGATTACGTGCTCCTATAAACGTAATGCACGAGCAACCGTTGATACCAAACGCCGCCGCGGCGTGCACGCCGCGAGAAATCAGCCCGCGATGATATAATGGCCGTGGTGACCTCTGGTCCACGCACACGCGGTGTCCAGCTGTCCTGGAATCCCAATTTATGGGCCTTTGCAGGTAGCACGCTCTTGCTTCAACATCTTTCAGTACTTTACTTAATTTGCACCAGTAGGTGAGTGGTCCGAGAGGTCTTCTTTGGGAGGACTTGGTTTCTAACAGGTAGTGCTGCAATTCGACGACTTAAAGAGAGTATCGTGTTATATTCGCAGTCTCTTAGCGAGGGCCATATGGCTTCTTCTATGTATTTAAGATCTGAATGTTTAATCGAAAACCTGGAGTATCATCTTTCGACACGGAGTGGGGAACACATACCCAAAGATGAGTAGAACTTCAAGTACGGAGCATACAGCAGTAACCTGGATTCGCACACGCTCCAACTCGTCCCCGACCATCTTTGCAGTTCAACCAACCGGTAATACGGTGCTTCTTGAAACGATTATTTCGTAACCCCGTCCAGGCAGAGCGTTTAGCCCGTTTCGTTTCGGGCGAGTAAACGAGTCACGCGACTATGCAGATGAGCGGTCGGATTAATACGCGAAAGACTCGTCGGTAGTTCCACGGTCCTATGGGGCCAGTCAACGACGCCAAGACGGGGTATCTCGGTATGCAGGTCACCTCATTCGTGAGTCCACAAATCACCGGATGCATTGTCTGATCTGATAACGCGCGAGTTTATGTTATCTCGCGGCGGCTACCGCATAACTCTCGCGGGAGTTATCACGAGGATCCGAGAGAACCATAGACGGACATGCCGACGTTCCTGACGCAGTGGCCGCGTATCCTCGCGGAGGGGTTGTGTGTGCACGACCTGCGCCGAGGCACTTTTGTTGCGCTAGCCTCCGTGAAAAACGGCGTGCACGGGACACGTGCAGCTACGCGGACAGATAACCGCGATTAGGAGGCCTTAGATCCTGGCCAGCGCGCACGTGGAAAACTTGATCAGGCTGAAAACGGTACATCCGCGGGATTTTCTTTCGGTATCGAGGTGTACCTTCTGCGCGTGAGTTGCGGATGACGTCTTCAGATTTAGGCTCCGCAGATTGGTGCTACGAGATGGCTGATATAAGAATGGAAATCGGTTCTAAGTCTGCTAGGTAACGTCTTGATTTGGTTAGAGATTGTGTGCGCTGCCCTTAGGGGTGGGACGGACGTAGACCTCTAGGAACTATCCGATCCTATTTATACTTTATTGTGTTCTTTGAACTCTGACTTGATTATTTTCGTCATCGTAGAAAATAGAAAATCTAGAAAATATAGAATTCACACTCAGCAAAGGATCACTCAATCGTCGATTGAAACCCGATACTTGTAATTAAAAACCCGTAGCCCAAGCGAAAAGAGAAGATCAAACAATATCCCGGCGCAATTGTTCCACGGCGAGGGCACATCTTTAAACATAACCCCGATCAGGCAGCAACGTCGTGGGACATATATTGGCGAATGTTAAAAGGTCCCTTTCAAGCGTACCCTGGCCGTGTCCCTGGCCACGGTCCCGAGCCTAAGATGTAGTATAACGTACGTACGAGGCACGCCGCTGGTGGGAATACAGCGTGGGTACTTACCTTTAGCCGAGAGAGCCGATCGCCTTTCTCAGAATTAGATAAGTCCCTTTATTGGTGATCGGATCACAGCAGCAGCAGCAGCAGAGCCAGCAGCAGAAGCAGCAGCAGTGGCGGCAGCAAGTTCAAGGTTGGCTGGTTAAAAATAACCAGCTTGGCGGACTCTCGCTCGCCAGAGGACTCCTGCTGCAGTTCCCTCCGCTGGCTAAACTCGGCCGGAAATCTACTATCCGACGCCGCGTTCCCGATTCCCCTGTACAGTTAACCCTTCGTTGACGACGACGATCTGTCCTAATCGGGTCGACGGAATCCAATTAACCGTACCGTCATCGTGGATTCCACGAAACGGTCGCAGGTGTCACGGAGGTGCTGTAAATCCGACGGTTTGGACACCAGCGACGAAGACCTGGCGAAGGAGATACCGAAGGGAATATGATGGAGATGTTTTGCAAATAAAAATTAGGTTCCAATTGACCAGTTTTGGATGGATGGAATTTTCTGTGAGAGCTGAATAACACGAAGCATCTCTTCGGGGTACCTGACTCTATGCTGATATTCTTTTTCTTTAATTGAGACAGGCATGATAAAGTATTTTCAGCGTAGAGGTATCCTTTTTTTCAGACTCTGGAAACCATCACAGCGGAGTTAATAAAAGGTTAAAAAAATGTACAACAGCGATTCCGTCAACGTCACGTTTTATTGAATAATCAAAGTGGTAACACTATAGTAGCGACATTCTTCGTAAGTGTAATAAATGATTAGCCTAAAAATTCTACCGCCGCGTCGTCATCGTTCGCGATCATCGGATCGCGTTCTTCATTCTATGTTTCTTCGTTCATCGCCACCGTAATTATCATATTTTTTTTTCTTTCTTTCTTTTTCTTTTTTTCTTTCTTTTTTTCTTTCTTTTTCTTTTTTTTTTAAATCAACACAATCGTCACGTCGCCGAAACTTTCATTCCCAGACGAGATACAAACGAACGGTTCTCCCCTGTTGTTTACATATTTTAATTCTATACGCGTATATTGTTATTGCGAGAATCTTGAATAAAATCGGTGACGAGTTGTGTGTACGTGTGTGTATGCGTGTGTTCACATATTCATACAATGTATACTTATATGCATTTATAGGTACACTTACGGTGTATGTTTTTGCCCTGGGAACAGCGACCAGAGGCGACCGCCGTCGGTCCAGGACGTATAAATCGCGCATTAAAAATGGCGACGTCGACGCACCACGGTTCTCCTTGCGTCGACGTCCTTAAATCTACGTCATTTGTCTATCTATCGTCAGGCGGTTCAATCTTCATTTTTTCCCCGTTTCTTTTTTTGTTTGTTTCTTTATTTATGGCCAGCGTAAAATCAATCGAACGAGAGCTTCCTAACCCTCCGGAACCCAATGAATAACTTCTTTCTAGATAAAGGGTTACAATGGTAGCTATATGTAGTTATAGCGACGATTTAACTTTTGTATAAATCTCGGTAACGTGATCAGCCGAATAAATTATTTAAATTGTATTTGCGAGTAAATTGCTTTCTCCGGTGATGTTAACTCTGCGATATTAAAATAGTTTAGATATGTATCCAGTGACTTCTATTACCATTCTTCTGCAGTGGGCTCGAGTAGAGTTAGCAAGCTCCCTTTTAAAAAATATTCCGTTCGCAACACGGACCACGTGACAATAAGTTTCGCAAAATTTCGACGGTGCCCGGTTCAACAAGCACCATCGGAACACGACGAACCGAAGATTCTCGTGCAATCGCTACAAAAAGTTCCCAGAATAACGGTTCCTTGATCGTCGTCGACGCGTGTAAGAAAGCAGAAATTCCTCCGAACGAGTCCAGTGAGATTCGAACCGATCCGTGTAGGTATCGAATGTCTCGAATCGAACGAAAACGGATGACGGAAACGTCGCGATCACCTGCCACGTTATTGCACTGTTCAGACTATTGCGGGGTGAGGCCAACGTGTCGCAGTGATTCGGTTCAGAGATGGGCGACATTTTATTCTACGGTTCTGTACCAAAATAGATTTGACAAAGTTTCACCCCTTATAGGGCTGTTGGATATATACAGTCGAAACATAATTTTATTGTAAAGGATTTGTTAATAAATCACGTGTAGAATTCTGTTTCTGTTTAGAGTGGCAATTATAATTTCACGTGTAATGAATAAAGAGCTTTGTACCTTTTTTTTTAAGTTTCAGACATTTACATAGGTAAAAATATTGCCCATCTCCGATTCGTGCAAGGTTGTGCAAATATTCGAGGGTAGTTATATTGCCTCGTGGCTCCGATCGCGTCTCGTTTCCGTCGAATGCCCAACGCGACCGATTCTAGCTGGCTGTTCCATTCTCTACCATTCACCCCCGCTCTCTAATGCGCGCGATCGATTCAGAACTTACGCCCCGTTGCCTGCTTGTGTTCGCCCCTATCTCTAACAAGCCTACGGAGAGATACTTACAAGTTAGCGAAAACAATGACGGTGTACGTTCGACGGTGTCACTGGCGATTCAGGACTCAACGAGCACCTTGTACAATTTTTTGGATATTTTTAATACGCGTATGTATAGTTAGGAGAAAGAAAAATTCTCCCTGGGACAATTTTTCGTTCTCCGTGCAATACAATTTTTTTGCTACGGTATTTGGAACGATTGGAACCGGATCATGTATTGAACAGGATGTGTAAGATGCACCAACGCTTTAAAAAGTTTCGATATTGCTGTGGATGTAGCGAGAAACGAGTGACAGTGTATTGGCAAAATTTCGAGGAACTCTAGTAAAGTAGTGATTATGTTGAATTTAAATGAAACGTCACTGAATTTCGAATAATTACATTTTACAAATTTTATAATATGCCGTAGCTACCTGATTTTTGAATCCTCTCAAATTTTTTCAGTATCACCCCAGTATCTCTTATATCCACGCCAATATTTTCATTTTCAGATTCGTTTACGTATCCTGTTCGATATTTCTATTCCAAGAAAATATGTCGAATTATTCGAATCAAGCAGTCTAGCGTTGAATCCCATTCGCGCCACTCCACCATTGGTTTTTTTTTTTTTCGTTTTACAATTTGCGGATAAATTTCTACTTTAAGGAGCTTTGAATGGTATCGCAAAAAGTGCCGTGCACGTTTCCACGTGACAGCACCGAGCTAATCCTGTATTAATGTATACGTTCTCTACGTTAAAAAATAATACTAATAATAGCAGTGGTGTACAATTAATTACGAAATAAAAACTCATAAAGCACGATCAAGAAGTGATTAAGTTAACTATACATTCATTTTGCGCGAGCCAATCGATCCATCGTCGCGCGATTTTAATTTCTTCGATTCTTGATTACGCTCTTTCACTCTGCTCGGGTTCATGCACACTATACCGCGTTCTCACACTCGCATCTGCATCGATTAATCGCTAGGGATTCGTTAAGTAACTATATCTTTGTCGAAAAATAGGACACGTCGCGTTTTCGTCTCTCGGTCCCACGTTTCTCAATTTTCTCTCTCTCTCTCTCTCTCTCTTTGTCGAATTGTACAGGTTGAGAATATGATTGACGATACACCTGAAGGGGCAAGGAAAATAATGGAAATAGGTAAATGAAATTTTTCGGTGTTTGGATAAAATATATAAAAAATAATTCATCGATTTCACCTGAAACTCGACAAAGCTATGAGTTAAGAATTTGATTTCCTATTTTAACCATGGTTTCCCTTGTACTGTACCAAATCACATTACCCACCCTGTACACGCAATGTGTGTCGATTAAAACACCAAATATAACGGCTAACAAAAGAGGAACTCGTCGATCACTGACGACGATATAAAAATCACTCCGAATTGTTTCTCCGATCGACGCTAAAACGCAGCAAAATTAGAAAGAGAAGAAAATGGGTTACAAAAGTTTCCATGATCTTGTCGCTAGTTTGATATCGATCGTTCTAATCGGAATGTTCTTGATCGTACCTACGTGCGCTTGAGCGCGTTTAATTCGACGATAAACAATTTACCCTCCGCGATCGATCGTTTCTGGCACTTTGCATCGATTCTGGTTTTCGCTGTCTCGATGTTTTTTAAAATAAATCTCTGCATTAATCGTGTATTTTTCGTTTCGATACTCAATTAGCTACGAAAGAATTTATGTCCTGCAAGTATGTTGCGAAATGAAGTGTTTAGAAAAGTGAATTAAAAAGCTTGAGAAACGTTGTAATATACAATGAATGAAAGAGTATAACATATAAAATTGACTGCAGTAGAAGTAAAACGAATTGGCCGTCTAAGGCCATCGAAGGGTTAGATCCTCTAATTCTCCCTTTTTTCACAGTGAGGAAAACAACCTTGAGCAACTATTTAACCCTTTCTCTCCTACCGAGGTACACGCATCCCACGGCTTAAAATTAAAATTTAGTAAACAACTTATAACCTAAAATAGCCTCAACAATCTCATGCATTACATGTACAAATACGTATTTCTTGGTCAAAATTGGCATCCACCCTCCTCATTCCTCTTCTAAAACTCATACATCGAGTGTATTAACTATATTATGATAAAAACACAAAAGCCTAGAAAAAAAATGAAGCTCGAAAGGGTTAATTTTTGCAAGATTGCAGCAGGGTAAAAATTATTATACAATCCCCGTATCATGTACAATTTCCAATTATATTTCAAGTAGAAAAATTTCTGTTCGTTCCAGAGGCTCGATCTGCCGCGAAGGGTTAATCTTTGATATGCAATCGAGCAACGTCGCGGGTTACGCGATCCCCTTGAACACTCTAAGGTCCTACAAAAATCAACGAATACGAGCGATAATAAATCTCTGTTACCACCTAAATTTAACAGCTATGTTTAAAAATAAAAATGAAGAAAAAGAGAATTCACAAAGATCGCAGGCAACAAGAAAAAGCACAGAGTCGGTATGATGCGCACGCGTGTAGATACTAATTTGAATACGAGAAACTATCGTTACAGTTCCACGCTTTGTCGATGATCGCTGACGATCGATCCACGGTTCCAACATTCGCGATCGACTGTCGTTTTTGATCGCAGAATCGTTAATAGAGTCATACTTGGTCGACGATTCTAATTCGATTCGTTTATTTATCACGGCACAGAGTTCCTGCGGGTCGCCCTCTGCAATCGACTTGCGATTTCTGTGACGATTCTATCTGCTACGAGGGTATGGTTATACAACGTGCGCGTAAATCGTTTATATCGGAAACTTTAAGGTGCAATATCGTGGCTATTCGATGCAACTATTTCTACCGAAGGTTTGAATGCGACGCGACAAAAAAAAAATGTGGATCGCAGAGGGCGATGAAACGAAAGGGGAAACGGCATCGCGGGTATCGTCATTGGAACGAAGGCCTCTTAAAAAGTCTGGCCTTCGCGGTGTAAGAAATTTGTTTAAAATCGAGCTTCAAGCTCTGCGAGAAACATCTCCGAGCCTGAAAAGGAGACAGTCGTTGATTACAAACGTTGGCTTAGGTTACACGCTAAAATTCATTTTAATTGATCCTCGTACGTGCGTGCATACTTGGTTACATAACGCCAAAAATGGTCGATAAAATTACGCTCGTTTCGCCAACAAAGTGGAATTACTTTGATGGATAAAAGGGCGTTCATTTGTTAGACGAAACATCGGCAATTTACCCAATAGAAGAACTATTTTATTCGATCGATATTTTGATACTGATTAGGTTAACAAAATGGCGTCGATCAAGCAATACCAAATCTAAACAAAATGGCGTTCTGTTCACCAACGAAAAGGAACTGTCTCCGGCGGTACATACGAGTAAACTAGCGTTGTCGTTCGACCTCACAATGAGCCTACCTTTCGTGCCCGACGCGTGCAGGTGTCCCGATTAAAAATTCACGCGGTCGCAGCATGCTCTACAAGGACACGCGCGCAGCCGCTGGAAAACGACGACGAGGATTCGGGAACCTCGTACGGTATGGCTCTCAAACTTTAACACGTTACACGGAACGCGAACGCGTGTAGAAGCGTTTAAAATGCTGCCCGCGGTTCGTGCTCGTTTAAAATGGTCGCTCTTTGTGCTGTAAAAAATGTATCCCCCTTACCGCACGCCAATACCAAGCGCGTAAATCGCTATAAAAAGAAAATGGTAAAATGGTTCTCGCGACCGTTCACGGATCGCAGCCGCGTGGGCGCCGCGTTTAATACTTCTTTCACAAGAAACGAAATGGTAACGTGACAAATTTTAAGTATACCTAACTTAATAGGGGAATACTCTAATAAATGCCCGAAAGAATTTTCTGTGAAACGATTACCGATATCGATAGTTCTACCTTTATCATTGACACAACCTTGCGATCCGTGAGGTGTAGCGAAATTTAAAAAAAAAAAAATCTCGACGTAAAATAAACGCGACTCAAAAATTAAAAGAAAATGGAACTATTAAAAAAAGACTCGTAGCAGAAAAACATCAGGGAACAACAGCGAAAAACGCTTCGAAAAGCTCGATGAAGGATGCCAACTGCACGCGAGGTTCACTTGTTGCGCAACACGACAGAGAAAGGAAAAAAAAATGGATCGCAACCGAATGGAAAAAAAGCATGGCGAGTGAGAAAAACGAAAAATCAATTCCGGAGCCATTCGGTACGAAGCTCGCTAAGGACGGCATAAAAAAGAGAACAAAAAGGAAAGAGACAAACAACACACAGATGTACGCGGATTCCGAGCGCATCCTCCAACGACCGCATACGGCGTATACAATATTCAAAAGTGCGTATAAATATATACATGTAGAGAGTTATGTACATACATATGTATGTATATATGTATATGTGTATAGATCATTACAAACATGATAAAAGGAAGGTACACAAAAAAAGCCGGCCGCGGAGCGGTCGTCATCGATAAAAAATCAACCAAAAAATTCGTACGTGTAAAAATACCAACGCTTCTTCTATTCTCTCTCCCCTACTTCGTTTCACTCTCTTTCGTTCGCTTCTCTTTTAGTCAGTCACCGTTCTCCCGTTTCTCCTCGGACAAGACGGGGAGACTCTCCCGTGCGCCATCTTCTTGGCCGTCGAGGCCGCACCCTGTATCCCCAACGCGAGAAAGCTCCTCGGGGACTGCGACCAATCCTGCCACGCTCGCGATCTACTTTCCTTATACCTTGAAAAATCGTCACGACGCGATTCCCACATGCTCGTTTTTCGCACCGAAAAATAAGTCTTCCGTTTCTCCGCGCTCCTAATCGCTCACGTCCTCCGTTCACCATCCCCTCGACCCCTAAGTGACTTCGTCGCGGGAAAACGCAGTGATTCCGTCCCCTTGGACGCATCGTCCTGTTCCGTCATCCTCTCGGCGTCGATAATATAACGCGCTCACCGCGTAAGGGGCAACTCCGACAATCAGGACGAAGTTGCGCGAACGGAAACCCCATTATCGTGCGTGTGACGGCTGCTCGGTCACGATTGGCGCGTGTACGTGTTTGTGTGTATGTGTTTGTGTAGAAGGGGAGCTGTGCACGATGAACATCCACGAGACATCCCTCTGTACCGTACTTTCCTTAACACGGTCTCTGCTTGGGTCTTATCGCTGTTGCTGCTGCTTGTCAATGTTTACTCGGCAGGGGTAACGGGAGATTTTTCGTTTTAGCGGGTGTGTGAGTTTGTCGGGGAACCGTTTCAGCCGAGGCCAGCCCATTGCATGAAGTCGGGCACCTCTCGGACGGGAACGTCCCTCGCCAGGGCCTTCACCCTGAGGTTCCTGTCCTCTGTCAGTAGGACCACCTCCCTTTTCAGACGTCTTGGCTGACCCTCCTCTGTGCGGGACAGAAATCAACGAACGTCTGGATTTATTATCTGGGGGACTTCGGAGGTGGGTCGGCGATGTTAGTTTCGTGTGATGAAAGAGGGGGTTATTAGGGTTGATGGCTTTACCGAGCAATCAGTTCGATTCATCGATGGGAGTTCTCTTGTTCGAATATAAGATAATGTGGTGTGACTGTAGCTTTATCTAGCAATCAACTTTTGCGAAGGATTTTTGTATAGCAAAGTGAAACTGATTTTGTTCGGTGTTGTCTTCGCGATCAGGAATAGATGAATTAAACCGTTGGCGATACATTATGCAACGACCAGTAAAAGTTGCACCCGACTCCGATACGATGCACGCTGTCGCGATAACGGTTGATCTCTGCGTAAACGAAAATCGCGATCGACCCGGTATTAATCACTATCAAAGCTGCAGGAAAGGTTGAGAACGTGTTCGGAGTACACCCAAGAGAAATACGAGGTTCGTGTACGTACCTGCATTTACTTGATCTTTGTTACCCGTTTTGCAAAGGCTCAAGCACGTAGCCAGTATTCTGTCATCGTTTCTTGTCAGCCCGTCCTGCAACAGAATCCCGGTCGTCGGTTTATCATTTATGAAATGACACGCGTCAACCGAGCGCGAATCCCAATGGCTTCCTACCCGGAAAATGACCAACGTCGAATTTGGGTCGGCTTGTAAAAAAGTAATAGCGGCCGAGACCCTCCACCTCGCTCGATATGGATATTTTTATCCTTACATTACATCGATACACAAGTATTAATTCGAATATGTGCTTTACACTTAGTTAAAGAAGAGATCGACTTAAAAGGTGAACGAAACTCTAGAAAGTTTGGAGTCTTGATAAACATTACTATATTCTTGGACCTCTAATCCTATAAAATATTATCCTGAATTCCAACAAATTGAAAAGCTTAAAATATCGGAAATAAATGTGTTTGAGAATCTGTCTATGGTCAATCCTTCCAAGCTTGGGTGAGTTTCATCAACGTCCAACCGTAACTGCAACGCTAATCGTCGCAGGCGCCTCCGACCGATGCGAATTTCTGCTCCGAGTCATGGGAAAACGAGGAAGACCGCGATAAAGCCAAGTTCTAGCGAAAGACACAAGTAGGGGATTGACCAGTGCTCATTGAAGCGCGAATGTTATGATAAGGGGTCGAGTATCCGGGAACCCCCACGTGGTGTGCAGATAAACTCTTCTCGCGGCGCGGTAACTTCTGGCGCAGCACGCGTCTCGGCCTCCCGCTTATCTGGTCGGTTACATGCAGGGTACACGGGTAGGATACGATCGTAACAGGAACCTTGATCTGTCAAACGATAGATAACGCGCGCTTCGAGCTCGTTAGATTTTATTCTCCACGCCTCGCCACTCTGCGACTTCTTCCTCTTCCTCGTCGCCTATTCGTTCTCGCAGCATTCCGCTCCCGATCTTTCGTCTCCCTCTGCGCCACTTCGCGAGAAAATTTCATATCGAATCGAGGTTCTGAGCGGATGGTTAACGCTTCTAGGAAATTATCGATACTAGGATAATAGGAACGGATTACGAAGATCCCTATCTCCGGTTTCCTCGAAAAGGCATTGTTTCTTTGGTACGTGATACGTTAAGAGGAGATAAGTGATCGCGTATTCGTTTTGATAGGAAGGGTGGTTGGAAGTTTGACAGGTGGATGAAGGAGCGAAAAGTTCGAAAAATGGGACAAAATCGAACTGCTAATAGCGCTTAAAGTAGAGTCGTCTAAATGAAAACCACTTAGCGGAAAAAAGAGACGAAGATGCAGTGACGAAGTGAATAGAGGATTACCACTCAATGCTTTTGAATAATTGGTACCCTCTGCCTCGAATAAAGTGCCATCGTAGGTCTAAAAATGTACCGATGCTTTTATTTCAGTAGCGATAGCATAACTATGTATAGAAACAGCCACTGAGATTCCGAGCATTCGATCAGTAGTATTAGCCCTCGCGACTCAGACGGTCAGACCAACCCAGGAGACATCATCGCATCAAGCTTACCTTCTCGACATCCTCCTCCATTGTAAATATGCTAGATGTAAGAACAGTTCCTCTGGTGGTTAAGCACCGAATCGCCGGATTCTTGCTTCTGGCAAACGCTAGAGCTGCTTTGGCGCTCTCGGCTACTCGAGCCACGTGCTCCGGATCCAAAGCCGCCCTCGAGGCTGGAGGACAGTCCCTGGCGTCTGCACCCCTAGTCAGACCCTCGAGCTCGTTCAGAACTAAAACAAAAATTAACCATTCCAATGTAGCGAATTGAATACACACGTCGAATTCAGTAACCTCCTCCTTTTCGAAGTCGGTTAAAAATTGCCACAAACTTTCTGAACAACCCAATACAATTGTTTGAAATTGGATCTGAATTTGAAAATATCATCAGAACAATCGCAATTCAAATTAGAATGTCCTCTTAAGTATTCGCCAAGCCTGCACAACCAACAAGTTTATTCTGGACGACCTGGTTCTCCCTCGGGAGAAGTCGGCAATCTCGAACGAACTCATTCATAGAGCGATCGTGGGAGAAACTTCTCGACTCGTGATGGAAAAGTTTTTTCATCGACGCCACGGTCCCACGAGAAAAAAAAAGCGTTAACGCGGAATTTTAACGAAGTAGCCGTAATAGTGTTTACGCAAACTTTGTTGGCCAACCCTCGCCCGAGCGAACGTGTCGCTAACGAACTTTCCGTCGAGTCGTTTAAGGTTTAGGGGAAGCCAAGAGTCTGAGTCACTGACGCGAAAAGTTCAGGACGTTTCTAAAAGCGAAAATTAAACACTTTTACGGTTTAATTCCAATTAATATTGTTTCAAAATTTGGGTCTATTGTTCAAGTATTATTCTCTGGCTTTCCAGAAGGAAGCATTTTCCTTGAGCTTAGCAGAGTTCAACTACGAAAGAGGGTGAATCCGTAAATCCTGAGAGGATTTGATGGCTCTTGACCGAAGCGGAGCATCGCGAAACGATCGACTCGCCTCACGAATTATATATCAGCCCCCGACGGTTCAATTTCGGCCGTTTTAAATAGAGAAAGAAACGAATCCCCCAAAGATTTCTGGAGGAAGTGGATAGTCAATATATAATGAACGAGAAGTTTCTGGCTCGTTCGAGAAACCTCGAGATGCTGTTGGATCGTATCCACGCAACGATATTTCTGGATTGCTGATATTTCCGTCGTTCGAGCTGATCGAACATTTATGGACCTCAACGAAATCGTTTCTTAACGAGGCGACACGCGTGTAACAGGCAACAGAACACGTGAACTTTGTGAATATTATGAATATTAAATGGACATAAATTATTTTGTTACTTTACAATCGATAAAAAAATAAATGCGCGCATCGTAATTACGCGCGTCCCAAAACGGGGATCACGTTAGGCCGCAGTTACGCGTTTGAAGAAAATGGCGCGGCATCGGGGATCCCGTAATAAAATTTGCGCTGTCGAATAGAAATGTTCGGATTATTTAAAATCTGGCGGCGAACAGTGCGGAGAGACATGCGTGAAATTCTGTCACGTACCTTTGTCGACAGTCCAATTACCGCTTGTCAGAGACACTCCGAAATTGTTTCTCTGTGCTCTCGCGACTCCGCGTACTGATTATTATTAAACGTCGCGCCACGCCATGGTATAAAATACATCGTTGAAAATTGCAACTAGAAGGCCGAAACCGTGGACGAATAAATTGAATACAAATTTTGGGTAACATCTTGCATTCTGTGATTGAAGTAAATGTATTCAATCTAATGTATACGACGGAGTTGTATTCAATTCGTATTCGATAGCTTCTACATTAACAAAAAAATTCATGCAAATCGCTAAAAAAAAAAAACGTAGTCTTAAACCTATTTTCACCCTTAGGAACTTATATGTCCAAAACAATGCAAACTGGCCCGCTCTCGAGATCCATTAAAAATTCCTTTATCCGTAGTGGCATCGCCGGGGTTCGACTCGAGCCCAAAATACAAAGGGAGAGCATCAAGTGCGCGAGAACGTGCAGAATATTTACCGTCATCCCAGGTTCGCGTGTTTCGACGCAGCGTGTCGGAGACGAAGAGTCCCCGCCGTGGGTTCCCTTTTGTCTCTCAGACGTTCCACGGTGCCGTGTCTCTCCTTTTGTCATCCCGTGGCACCGAAAAACGAAAGTGCGCGTTCATGCAAAATCGACTGGCGCTGCCCTTTGACCCCAGAGGTGAGCAGCCACGGTCCGTCTGGCCCCGGCAACGGGCTACGTTTCACAGTTAGGTTCTCACGGCTCATACATGAATGCATACGGTCTGAAACGGTGGGCGATTGGCCCCGACGACTGCGCTGTCCAGGCACGATCGGTACGTGGGCGATGCCCATGGTGGTCACCAACCGATGGAGAATGGGTCTCGAGACCGTGGCTTGGGTTCTTTGAGCCGAGCTGGCCATCAACGTCACACGACACCCTATTTCCCTCGATACAGCCTCGACGCCACACGCTGTGTTACCTTTTGGTCGCGTTAGATCCGTGATCCAGCTTCAGAATTTTATTATTTTCGTCGATATGTGAATCGTGAATGTGCTAATCGACTCGAACAATTGTTCCGTGGTCATCGACTACTATCAACCTAAAAGATCGCTCCTAAACACAATCCACGTGCTGCCACCAGCATTCCACGACCCTGGGGAAGCGAGAGTCCCAGAAAACCTTTCCCTCGTTCAGATAAATTAACCCACTGTCAGACTCGGCTGGCACGAAGAAAGAAAACGAAGTCTCGGGCAGAGATACACATTCGCGAGGGGTGGAACACCCTTCCGACTTTCTCGAATAAATTGTAGGTAGCGATGCCCGACCGACAAAAGTTCCGAAGAGTCTTCCCTGCAGACGTGTTTTTCTGAACGAGTCTGTGTGTGTCTTTTTCCACCCCCGACGTTCCCAGCCATCGCTGAAATCGGATAATCGACTCGTGTATTGGAGGAGACTTGGGTTAAAGAATATCGAGAATCACAGGGACCTGTTCAGATTTTACTCGCATACCTTCGTTATTTGTGACAATTTTTAAAAATGTTCTGAATAAATCTCGAAGAGAATTAAAAGGTACACAAAAAAAAAGTCGAATAAACTTTTCCTCCATTTTCTCTATTTTTTCTGATAGAATTTTTTTAAATGACATCAATCTTCTGTTGCACCAGTTCTGTTGAATTTCTGCACGCGCCACTTGGACACACAATCGTACCAAGCCAAACACGCACCGGGTCTGCCAGAGAGAAGCACTTTCAATTGCAGATTCAACGGCATTTGGTATGCATTAGTCTACCCGGAAACCCACCCCCTCGTAAACACAGGCACGGAAACCGATACCGGATTTGCAACGATTTGCTCGATCCACGGCTGCGTTCGATCGGGGATCCATCGAGGACGGGAATTACTTTCTTGAGAGCGTGCTTCGTTGATGGGTATGCCCTTTCTTTCAATAGAAACGATAGAGGGTGTACAGGGTGTCTCGACGCGATTTTTAATAGACCTAGAAACCGCGTGCTGAAGAAGTTTCACCCCGATTGGTTAAGCCATCTCGGCGTAATCGGCGAACATACATTAAACAAAAAATATACATGTCGAATTGAGTAACCTTTTCCTTTTCGAAGTCGGTTAAAAACAAAAAGGAAAAGAACGAAGAAAAAAGACATGGAAGGAAAATTAATGTGACGGAATATCTCGAGCGGCGGGACTTTGGCAACCCTCCCTTAAGAGCCGACACGCAAAAGGAATCGAAGATGTATTTCCCGGCGGGTACTAGGCGAGTAATTCGCTTGCAAATCGATTCGTCGGTTATTCCGCGCGCGCGCGGCGCCGAATACCATTTAACACGGAATAGCAAATTTCATCGAGTTCAAGCACGCGTTCCGACCAAAATTCGCGCGCACCGTTGCGTATGGTAAGCAGAGAGAGGATTTATAGTGCGCGCGAAGGAATGCTGATACGAATGCATGTTTCCGCGATAGAGAACAACGATCCTATTTCCAAACGAGACCCGCAACCTCGCCGACAGCCTTTGTGCTCCTAAACCCGACGACTCTTCTTTTCCTCGCCGCACGAATCACGCGAAACCACGTTTCTACGGAACTTTCGCATTTTTCTGAACGGAAACTGTCCACGCGGCGGTAGAATACGACGACCGAGAAAAATTAAAAAATTTGAGTTCGTTGAATAAATGCGAGTCGAAAGCATTGGCGCAACAAGTACGTGTGTATTATATACAGTCAATGAACCGGCACCTCCAAATCAGAAAACGACTGACATCGAAATCATCCTGTACACAGACGTTACTCTCGCGGATGTGGAAAGAAGAATAATTCCAGAGACAGGAAGAGGCTTCCAGACCCTTCAAATCCCAATTAAAACGAACGAGCTGTCCCAGCCGCGAACAGTCCGGAATGAAATTAATACAGAAATAATGTCCAGAAATTCCAAGTCGCAAAAACAGCAAAGTCAGTTCGGTATCATAAATCCAACCGCTGTCTTCGAGATTAATTCACTTGTCACATTAACTAATAGATTACCTACAAGGGAATTTTAACGACATAATAATCGCTCCCGTGCTTCTGGACCGTTTCCAAGTCGATACATGCACAAGGGAGTTCATAAATTGAACAAAGATCCAGGTTCTCCACTTTCATCGACGAAAATTCACGATGCTGAGATATGGTCCTCGAAATTCATAGCGATGGGTGCCTGACCTAGGCCATGGCCGAGGGACAGGAGAGGTATCTCGCGATTTCGAATTCTCCACGAACAACACGGCTGGCTAATGGAAGGTCTCGAAATTGATTCGACTGAATTATCGACCCAATCACTGGTAATATGCAATCATGTAACAGTGATTGATGGGCCTTTCCATTTCAAACGACCTTGAACCCGTCGGACTCGGGGCAATCTTCTCACGGAACACGTCTCCTTTGGTTTCTTATTTAACGCGCGGATGCGATCGATTCATTAGTTCTGGCGAAAACGCGATGACCGGTGCATTTCAACCAAACTCCATTTATGATAGACACACGATGAAAAAACGATAGCGAGACTGAGAGGAAGATAAATGAACGACGTCTGGCGGATAACGAAGTTTGATCATGCGCTTGCCGTGCGTTCGTTATCAAATTACGCGCGATAGGTACCTTTCTTGCGGCGTTTCATTTCTTTTTAATCGCGTTTCGTGTTGGGTTGCTGAACTACTCTTTGCATGACGAGAGAAATGAAGAGATCGACATTTATTTTCTTTAATAGCGGGGAAAGAGTGTATTGTACTTTTTCACGTGGATTTTAATACTCTTTCTCGTATTATTTTTCGTTTAAACGAATGAATTTCAATAAGGCTTCACAAATTTTACATTCTTGCCCAAAGGTCAATGGTTAAACAGTAGACGAATGAAATGTAGCACAACTTGAAATAACAGGAATTGCTTTTCGATCCGTTTGAAAACGTATAAAACCGAGTGCGTTGGATGTATCGTTTCACGAGCGGAAGGGTTAACGGAAACCGAGCTTTACGGCCGCGAGGAAGAAACGCAGTAGATGCCACCGTCGCTGATCAGACATTCTCGTTACTCGAATGAAAAGCCCGCGACGCGGAAGAGGCCGCGCGATAACGCTCAAATATTTACGATTCAGTTTTCGAAAGAAGGCGTGTAAGAAAACGAATAAACATCTCGGGGCATGTTTCGAGCAGCCGACGGAATACAATCCACGGTAACGCCTGTAAATCCGACATTATCGTAAAATTCCTAGCCAACGTCAACCACCAAGGAAAATCGTGTATTTATCGCCGATAGCGTTCCACCGCGTAGCGATGAAAAAGAAAGAAATCCGCACATGAAGACGTTCACGCTGTCGTCGTTAGCGTTCGCGCTGACAGAAACGATATCGTGATCATGGTAGCTGGGTATCGCGACAGGGTTATCATCGACTGACTATTTCAAGTGGAAACTGTGTTCTCTGCTGACAGTTTCAGGCTCGTTTATGATGGTTCTTTGCTTTAAGTGTGAGCTTGTATGCTTATTTTATTGTATCGTATCAGATATTAATATTCCACCGATATAGGAACAAAGTCTACATTTGTTTCATCCATACCCTCAAGATCTTTTTTTTTTTGTGTTCAAACAAGCCAGCGAACGAGTTCGATGTCAGGAGTCACGCATCATTCTCAAGGATCCTTTCAACGACTCCTATCGACGAACTGCGGGTCGTTGGCATCGACTGGAACACATTTACGATGGCCTCCGGCCGCGCCACGAGAACGCCAATTCGACAGTTACACGCGGCTTGGTAATTGGGTAATTGCCATGCTAAAGTACGCTCGGACGTATGGGTAATTACGGTACGCGTCGATGTCCGAGAGCTAACGGACTGTCGCTTCTGATGGTAAAAAGCGAAACTCTTGGCACCGGCGAACGAGGAAATTATTTTTGGATCGACTGTGAACTTGCCAGGTCTCGTTTAATGGTGCTTCGCCTCGACTGTAATGATGCAACCATAAATACCCGTGGCTTTTTCCGTTTCGCGGGCCATAGGAAACGTTCTTGCGCGCGTACGGGTATCGATAGAAACTAATTCGAGAAAAATTAATGCGCGAAAGAACGTATACGCAACGATGACCAATGCGGTGATGACGACGATCATCGTCATCGCAAGGTGAGTCGGATAGATTTGCGCATCGTTTTGACCCACGCCATGACCCGCTGATGATATCCTCCCGATGACACGCTCGCCCTCGGGCGATACTTTTAACGACGACGGAAACACTCTGCGAGACTCGCTGGATATTTTTCGTAAGCATCGATACGTCGTAATCCGTGATTTTCATTAAGGATTCAACGTTTTTGAAATGCAATTAGGTTGTATTGAGGCGAATTTTTATTCGACTTGCTCACAAATGTTTACGACTTATTGGGAAGCAAACCCATAGTTGGGAGCCACTCAAATTTTAAATAAGGTCTCCGGACGATATCGCCTTACGATTCATGGAAGCTGATATCGATAGCACCGATTCGGTATCGTTCCCATCTCGACGTTCTCATCGACAATCGTATCCTTTTTCTCCATCGCGAGAATTCGGCGAATCCTCGCGAGCAGGGCCGAAAACAAGGTGGTCATCGCGCGGAGGCGGGTTTACGATATTCGGCTCGATCGATTCGCGTCGAGGGCGCCCCCCCTTTTATTTTGGCGCGTCGAGTACAGAGGTCTCAGGACTCGCGCCAGAGACCCCCCTTCCCCCTGTTGTTATTTATCGGCGATTATCTCATACGTTTTACTTTTTTCCACGGGCACGCAACGAGGCATTATTTCGAGCCGAGTTGCCCACCTCTTCGCTCGGGATAATCGACGACCCTCGAAAGAAATACCCTCCGGTACCAGGAGGGGGTCAACCGGTTGTTCGAAGATGTTTCTGGCGACCGTGCAGAATTATTTAATCTCTTCCTTGTAGTCCTCGCGCCGAGAGGCTCGCGTTACGAAAACGAGAGAATTGGATCCTTCGCGAATAACAAGGATAATTACCCCACCCTAACGTCCCCCCTGTAGATATACGACCGAGTGTATCCTTTCAACGCGGTTATGCTAAACCTGAATTTCAATTCCCATTTCTTTTTGCGTTTTAAATCACTGGCTTTGACAAATATAAAGTAGTTTCTCGTTACAGCAACGAGGATACGTGTATATAGTTTTAATTGCAGGAGCATTGAGTCATCGATTCTTGCATAAGTAACCCGTACAATTGATTTTTATAATCGCGTCAGAGATCATGGAAAACAGTCATCTACGCTGAATGCGCGATGTTGTCAAGAGTGACACGATTCTCTCCCGATCTATCAAGAATTTATTGCACGAAAGATCAAGATTCCACGACCGTGGATATTTCTATGAATTTTTCTCGCGATTAAAATACATGGAAATCGTTTATCTTGTAGCTGTCGATACGCAAGAGGAGCCGTACGAAGATGCGATAAAGCTGAATTTAAACAACAAATGTATGCGACTCTATTTTAGTTTAATCCTTCGATAGACAACGAAATTTTGGCGCCTGTAAATCTATTACTTACCCACAAGCGGCACCATGAGCGTGTAGATCGGCTGCGCACCGGAAGTCGCCTTGGTGATGTTTTGCAGTTGCGGCAGATAGTCGATAAAGCAGTTGGTGTCTGGGACCAACTGCCTTGGTCGCACTTCGATTTCTACAGACACCGAGGAGTTTTGCAGAATTTGCTGAAACAAACAAAAACTAGTAATCAGTATGGTACGTTTTTCTTCCAAAACCAAAATTCCCCCCAGTTATTTTAGCCGAAAAAATTGGAAATAAATGAGTGAAAATGTAACAATAGATGCTGCTACATAAAACACGACTTGTGCAAGACGAGTATAAAGACTCCCTAAAGACCTCGATCATGCTCCCCAAGGAAGTCGGTGCGTTTCTTTCGTTCCAGATCTTCGCGGAGAACTCGAGTCGCTCTTTTCGCGAATTCTAGGTAACGCGGGTTCTATTTCCTTAAGGATAGATCCGCGAGCAAAGCTCAGGATGCAACGGAAGACGCATTGCCCTCCAATTGAATCCCACGTATGCACACGATGCCTCGTGAAACGGTCGCGCACACCGCGGAGAACAATGTCGAGCCGACGGCATAACGCGAATGCCAAGTAGCCATTGTTGTAACAAAGGATACGAACGTAATGAGCCCTCTAATGTTACCCTCGGCTCGTGGGACGATGATCGATACGCGGCAGCGAATACCTGCGATGCGTTTGCTCCACTGCGGCCCCGCTGGATAAATACGACACGGCCTTCATTATCCAAACATCGATTTAACGAATGTTTGGATATCTGAACAGTATTGTACGGGGAATCGAAAACAAATATTCCATGCGTTTCGTGCTCTCGCGAATTTTATATCCCGTGGCGAACGAGGAAGAGACGTAACGAGACGAAAAATTCTTTTCTTTTCGAATTCGTATTTCGAAAACGGAATAAAACATTTCGAACTCGTTTCCAAAGCATCCGATAAATCATCGGGCTCCCGATACCACTCGAAACGGCAGTGGACATTAATGACGTTTAAATTGCAGCTCGAAGAACAGACGACTCTCGAAGCAAACGCAGACAGCGATAACAGAAAAAAATACGTCAATTTCTATGTAAATGAAGCTGTCAGTAATAATTAGCACCATTGCATGCGTCCGAATGGCGTGTAAATCACGATCCCTCGGACAACAGGATTCTCGAGGAGAACGCGTCGATTTCCGCGTAAACGAAACACCAGGAGTCGCTAATTAAAATCGCTTCGACGTTTTCGCACTTATGCCGACCAAACTCGGTCAGTTTGATTATTTTTGACAAGAATCTAGCAATAGTTTAATGTAAATTTATCTTGAATTTCAGCGAAATAATTCACAAAATACTCTCGACTAACAAGTTTCGAAAAACACGACAAATTCACGTCGCGTTCTATCGTTTCGCAGCGTATACGGTGTGAACGAGAAAAAAAAGCGACGGGGACACTGAGCGATGATTCAATACGTATCCTCGCAACGGTATATCTCGACGAACGATTATTCAAATCCAAAAGCCACGAGAATATCGTTCATTGTTCCCGCGTTCGCACATCGGGCAGACGGGAAGCGCCCGAAGAATCCGACGACAAGCCTAATTGTTCGTGGGAGTACACACCCGGAATGCAAAAACAAGACGGCGGGGCGCGTTGGTCGTCGTTCCGTCACGTCACCGTGTAAATGTCGTACACATGTCGGAGCGTCGCTTGTCCCGTATAATCGCGACGTCCCTGCGTCGACACTCGACAGCGTTAGATAAAAAAGAAGCATCGAGTTTTCGTTGACCTTTTCAGTAGTTTGTAAAAATTAGTCCGTATCTACGTGTAACATTTTTCACTTTTGTTTAATATAATTCTATATTTCTATTTGAAATTATTTTTTATTTTTGTTATAAGAACTTTTCTCATTCTCGTGCTTCTATATTTGGAATATATAGCTATGTCACCAGCTTCCTTAGGAAACGAAGAGCGAGGTCTAAGAAAGGTGCACAGCGATAACGTTGAAGAAAATATTTCATTTCGCTCGAAAGACGCTCGAATACGTCGCTACAAACAGCTCGCTCGACTAGATAGCAGCTTCGGTGAATGAATGGAGGACACCTGCTTCGATATTCCGATGGGCATGTCAGGTATATTCATAATCACGTATGCGATTCGTTCGTCTTAACGTGATGGAACGATGATATTATACGAAAGAGAAAACAAACGCGCGGAAACATCGAAAGGGAAAATAGAAGGGTCGTCTGATTCCGTGCTCCTTCGTATTCCTCTGACCGGATGAAAGGAATTGAGAAAAAAAAACGAATACTTTTTCCAGTAATAAAATACTTTGTAAAAGTGAGCTCTACGAGTTAACGAACCCAAATTAGGCGATCGTGGGTCGTACACTGTGGAAAAGTAAAGTTCCTCGCCGCGACGCGGCATGGCGTTTGCATGACGATGGATAATGAAGATCATTAAAAATCGTCGCGCGGCATCCCGTATTACGGATTCGTAGGCATTTCGAGCGGCAGTGAATTCTGGAATGTTAGCTTTCTTTGAGCCCGCAACGCACACACGATACATGATAATTAGGCGCGGAAGGAGAAGACTTTATCGAAACTGAACGCGTAGGAAGCAGCGAAGAAGAAACGTTCGCCTGCCTGTTTAGCAATCTCCGATGACATGATAACGATATCAGAACGGTATCTTCACCGGATAATTTATGCGGAACCCTCGAGTCGGATGACGTTTCCCTCGTTTCAATATTCAAACGTCCAACTACTACAGACGTGTGCCCCAGACTGGTAATGTTCACGTTGACGTAGATGAGTATATTCAAATTTCATATTACTTCGTTTTGGACACTACAAGCTATTGCGTCAACACACAGAGCAACTAACGCTATTTCATACTATTTGAAGTCGTATTTCAATAAAATATCATACCAAGATATCATTTTTATAACACCCTATTCGAAATAGTATCTAAACGTCACCTAACTCAAGCTAAAACAACGCATTCAATCAACTCCACTCCGAAACAAACCTAAACAGACGTTACTACAAATCCGTCCCACTTCATCTCGGAATCTCACCCAAAACTTACAACGTCGGATCACACTCGACTTTGGGGGGGGGGGGGGGGGCAACAACCCACAAAATCTTTCAGTGTCCCAAATTCTTTCATCAGCCGAGGTGGAGAGGCGACGAAGAGGCGAGAAAGAGAGCGAGAGGGCACGACAACCGCATCGCAAAGCCCTCCGATGATGTTGGGTACCGTTTCCACTTGTCGCCAAGGCGACAGCGCGACGTTTTCCCCTGTTCGTGGTCTCGTGCAGGCGCGTGCTATCACGAACGCACGCGAAGAGACAGGGGAGAACGCTCGCTGTTGCTTTACTCCCGTTTAAAGTATTCGCGAATTCCTAAACGACTGAACGCGTACCGTTGCGCGACCCTCTCCCCCTCGCGACACCGACCCCTCTCCCTTGACCAGAGCGGCGTGTCTCTCGTCACTTTTCCCGGGCACCCTCTCTCCAGTCCTCTCGCGCCTCGAATCTCCCCCGCCGACACCCCTCCATCGACCGCGAGAGAGTGGCTCGTGAGAACCCGCCTTGAATCACGCACCGCGGCTCCAACGCCCACGCATATTAAGCGACCGTCGCAGACACACGTGCAAACAGCGCGCGCCTCTAGCAACAATGTAAATGTTCGACGGTGACGCGGAAACCAACTCGCGTCGACAGGTTGACGACAGGTTCACGAGCTCGCGAGGTGAGCAACGCCTCGACACGGCGGCACCGATAATGGAAAATTGATAACACACTGAGGTATTGAGAACGATCGAAAACCAACCAAGACTTCCATGATTCGGTGCGCCACGCTCATTCTTCGGGTCCGCGGTTTACCGTACGTCGAGCATAAATATTTGTTACAGTTTTAATCGTTCTAAAAAAAAAAAAGAGTAGGAAAATGACCATTCGTAACTCTCGTTAGCATAATTTCGAGAGGCATCAACCGAATCTGACCGAGACTCCTCGCGAACAGGTCCAGGCGGTGGTTCGCTGCGTAATCGTCCTAGCATGGTAAGTTTTTTATTCAACGGCAACGCCAGGACACTTCGGATTTCTTCGCGTTTAAATTAACATCGCGCGATGGGAACGCGTTCGCGGCGTATTCCCGCGACTCGAAGAAATTTCATTTAACCGCCACGGGATGAGAATCAATTAACGGTATCGCATTCTCGACAGCGCGACACCTCGTGCGGGGCGATAAGATATCGCGGTGCATGATTCCCACTGGTGTTCAAAACACGCAACGCTCGCACTCGACGGAAAAAGGGTACGCGTCGCTTGTACTGTGACGGAAAAAATACCTGTAAGATAGAGAGATAGCTCCGCGTTGAATAAATCGTGCAGCAAAAATGTTTACGGGAAACCAGAATTGGATGCGTAAGTGTTTAACATATGCCATACACCTGGCTGTACTGAATGACATAAAATTCAGACTCGCTAGCTGCCTGAACAGAACCGCGTGGCTGATTTGTCACACTTAACTTTTCAAGAAAACGGACTGGCTCTCTATGCGACGTCCAAAGCATATAAAGCATCGGCGGGAGAGACTGTCGTTCGCCTACAACTTCGAAATTTACATATCGGCGTCGCCAGTGTTCCGAGTAAAAAATGCTTGCTATCTATGTACGTACGTGTAACGGAGGAGTTTCGGGAAGTTTTTTTTCCTAATTTCGCAAAAATTTGAAAAAATGAAGCTCCCTTCTTATCGATGCACAACCCTCGATTAACATCTCACAAAGAACTAAAGAATGATGTATCTTGCATTCGATAAATTCTACCTATCGAGATCAACAAATTGTCCGAAAATCTATCCGAACGATATATCAAAGCGCCACGCTTGCTCGATTACTCGAAAACTCCGCTAATCGTATAAACGTCAGCTCTGATTTACGCTTCTGAGAGTGGACGTTCTCCGTAAGCGCCGGTGGTACACACGCATGATTGAGATCACGTCCACGAAGCGAAGAGCACGGGAAACCGATTCTAAGCTGGTAACTGGGTCAAAACGAACGGACCCAGCGCCGATATTTCCGCTCGAATCGCGAATAAATATAAAGCTCACGAGACAGAACCGTGCCGCGATTATCGAACACGACCGCGGAGATAGATGCCCGGAGTCACGGCACATTTCCAGCTGTCCCGAGATGATAAATCACCGACCGGAAATATACACCGGGCTGGATATAAAGAAGACCGCTCGAATTTACACGCTTCGCTCGTATGCCCGTGCTTTGCGGCGACGCGCGTACACTCTTTTTCTCGATAGACGTGAATGCCTGTTGAATGCGCCGCCCCGTTTACGGTCAGAAGTACTGTTAACGCGAGCGTTATCGATACTCGACACTGGCTTCGAACGCGATGTCGCTTGGGGCAAAAGTGGTGGTTAGCAAAAGTGGTCGGAGTTGATGTGCAGGAAACAATTTTTTGTTTGGGTGTTTCGTGATAACGATACTTGGAAGTACAGTTTGAGAAAATATTTAAAACGGTCCGAATTAGGCAACCTTCCCCTAATCATCCCCTAAAGAAGACTTTATTTTGAAGCAATCAGACGAAGAGCTCTCAAATCCGCAAAGAGGAGGCATCCTTCGCATTATCACGCGAAATTCCTCCGATGGTCGTTGCACGCACGCGTTCGCGCGTCATGTGCACCGTCGCGGTTAAACTCGAACGAAAGATCGTATCTTAACGTCCTCCGCCAGACCCGCTTATCTGAAACGCTTTATCCTTTCCAGACAGCGTGCGGATATCGCGCGTATGACGCACATCTGCGCTCGTCCCCGCTATCGACGAAATTAAACGCGGAAAGAGAGGCTACCTGTGGGCAAATAACGAGGGGCGAACGAGCTCGCGTGATTGGACGGGACACGGTAATTGGGATGACGAGGATAATGTAAGATGTAACGATTACGGAACGAGATGGGAACGGGGGTCGTTCGCGGCTGTGGGGAGCCTTGATGCAAACTTGATTAATGCCACGCGAGATCCGTTGCGGTGCGACTACGTACCCGAGAAACCAACTGGACATTCGCGTTAGAGAAATTTGAATTTTTGTCTATAGAGACTTTTGAGCAAGGATACTCTTAAAGGATACTCTCGAGTTGAGTTCATTTTTAGTATGCAAAGAATAAAAAAACGTAACATAAGAATAATTGACACCTGCCTGGCCCTAATAACTCTGCTACCTCCAACAGCTTCGAACGACGACTCGAGGGGTGAAGAAGAAAAATAAAGATCGAACGAGCCACGGTCACGAAGCGCCAAAAGAAGGAAGAAATTACCACTCGTAACTCCGTCCTGATTTTATTGCTACCTCCTCCACCCCGACGGAATTAGCGAGCGGAGTTACACGGACGATATATTAAGGATAATCGCATTCATAAATGCAACAGTTGCGGTTACAGCGATCCGAGCGCGTGTAATGGCGCTCGCAAATCAGATCGGCCTCCTGGCACCCCCGAACCATAAAGTACACCCACACGAAGATCGGCCCGACGACAAATACCGGAACACCTGGAGGGGCCCCAGGTGATGGCCAACGCCACTTCTACGTGGACCTGTTAGACGCCGAACAAGTATCCCGTCGTGTCAAAGTGTAATCCCTCGAGCCGTACATTCGCCAACGGTATCGCGGAAAGCTCGTACCTTGTACGGATCGCGACTCTAATTTATGCAATCGGATGTCCCACGCGACGGAATTTCAGTTCTAATATCGTAGGGAAGGTGTAGAAGAAGTCGAATCGAAGGTGGATAGGAGATCTAAAACCTCTATGGTACTCTGCTACTGTGAATAATTGCGTGTTCTATAACTGTAGTTAGATCGGAAATGGAGATATAGCGACTTGGATATTAAAAGTGTAGAAGAAAAAGAAAACGATTGGACTTCGTGAAAAATAAAAAGGAACCCAATGGGCACTCGTCGGAGGTAGGTAGCGAGATTCGATCGATGAAACGAAAGCCTCTGGAGAGGCTAGAAGGATCCTGAGGACAGGGCAACGCAGACGCGGTTGACGTGTCCGCGGCAGGAAGAAGAGAGGAGAGAGGCAGGAGTCCCGTGGAAAGCTTGGAAATTAATGGAGGTTCATTGAGGTAGTCCCCGCAAAGAGCGACTAGTTCTACGTACCCTCGACACGAATCCATTCTTCCTGTACAACCTGAAGACACTCAGTCTCCGGCTGTTCTGAGAGTGCTTCGGTGCAACGACGCAAACATTGACATTGTCACGAGTCGTACCACTCTTCTCCTTCCTGTGTCTCGCTCCTGCCATCCCTCCCTCGCGCCGCGCCCCGTCGAATATCGCGGGGAGGCATCGCAGTCTGAAGTGCATCCCGAGAAGAGGACCACAAAAGAGTGTTTGCACTGTCAATGACTGAACTAATAGAAACGACGCGGAACGATCCCTCAGCGTCGGCCAAGAGGAATTCCAGGTGTCGGCGAGCCCCAGGCCTCTTGGGATTTTCACAAAGCGAAACGCGCATTCCGACCGACATTTTTCCGCCTCCGAGCCGGAAATCGCGCAACAAAATCGAACGCAGGTTGCTCGGCTTTACTTATTCGTTCGCGGTAGGTTCTCTTTTTCCGTCATACAGTTGAAATGTCCGATTTTGTAGGGAAGATTTAAACATCTGTATTTTTATTACAACTTCATTTTATCCATCAAAATAAACACGGTTTCGCGAAGCTTGGAGGAACCTTGATCATCGATGGAAGCTTTCGCCGAATTGGACGGAAAATCACGCTCCAGGGATGTCCCAAGCGACAGTTCCCCTCAGGAAAAAGTAAATCGTCACCTATGTACACAGGACAACGAGCGACCAGATGGCTAGACGCGTGAAGGGTTCTTCAACGCAGGGTCCGGGAAAAATCTGAAGAGAAGAAAAGGAGTCTTCGAACGCGTCAAAGCCAGCGGATCCTGGCCTTTCAACGAGGCTACTTCTAACTTCAACGAGGGACACTTCCTCTGGCGCGGCGGGGAAAGAAATGTTTGGATTTGATTGAAACTCGTTCGAGGGAAACGCGATGGTTCGAAATAGAGAACTTTAGGAACTGGTTTGAATGGGTATCGAAGATAAAATCACAGAGTAATGAAAGTGAAATTCGATCGAACAAATTGATAAACAAATCTGAAGTAAAGTAGTTCCCCCAACCCCTTACGCAGACCACTGGTTACAGTGGCCCCGAAAATGTTACGCAATCTGTCGAAGAAAATGGCGTTGGCGCGACCTTTGGCGCGCGTTCCCCGACCGCCATGAATCAACCAACCGGCAGATTGCAGCAGGCTCATCGGAACGGAGGAGTGTGTCCTGGCAGCGTGTACGAGGCCCCAGGGAGAAACGAGTGTCTCTTAATGTCGCGGAAATTAAAGATTTCTCGTAGCGGGGCACGGCAGCCGCGGCCATTACCCGTGCCACCATCGGGGAACAATGAGGACAATGTCCTTCTCGTCGCCGACAGAGCCCCTTTACTTTAGGGGTGACACGGCGGAAACGTTATCTCGGCCCTGCAGATGATGGGAGGGTAAACCTCGACCACGTGCGCCTCCCACGGGATCGTCGGCCTGGTAATATTTCGACTATAAATGTTTGAATATGACGGCCTCTAGTAGCCTCCTCCATGGGGGTGTCCGCAAACCCCCGTACGCGTTGGACAGAAACGAGCCTCCGCGAGGGTGGCTACCATTGGGGTGAATACATGGGACTGCAGAGTGGCCAGTTCCAGGGGCGTCGACGATTGTATTTTTAAAGAGGATTTTTTAACCAGTTTTGTAGAAAAATAGTTGGTTCGGGGCTGTTAACACTCTATCCACGAAAAAATAAATACTATCTTTAAAAAAACAAACAGATTCCCACATAATCTCGTCAATAAATTAGCATTACAGCTATGTACAATACAACCAGGCTGCATACAAATTAATGTACTAGAATTTAATTCCAAGTGATCGACTTCAAACGGAAGACACTATTTTCTACTTAGCTCTAGGCTAACCAATCCCACGTTCGTTTCTTACTTGCGTCGGCCACGCATGATCGAAGCTAATAGAGCAATCAGCGTTACCTCGTTTGTCAACCGAAGCTGTAAATGGAAACGTTAGTTCGCGATTGCGTAACACGATCGCGTTCAGGTCGAGATAAAGTAGCAGGATTCGTTATCGGTGAAGGGAAGATGTAGACGAAACCGGTGTCGCAACTATGTTCCTCCGTTATTGGTCATCGCCGATAGAATTCTGCTGCTGGTGCAGCAGAATCACTGACAACGGGTTGCACAGCAGTGTCGATAATCACATTAATGAACCAATTATTTGTAACGAGTCGTATCTATTGCGCATGTATTATCGCGAGTGCAAACCTTGACGACATTCTAGCTAATCTACTGAGAAAAACTTTAAATCTGCTTGCAAATGATCCGAGAAAGCACGTATCTAACATGAACGACCTAGAGATAGATGTCTTCCTCTGAATCGAGTGAGAAAACGTGGAGTATACAACGAAAATAAAATATAAATATCTTATTTAAAATAAAGAAAACGTATATCAAATAGAACAAAATGAAATTACTTGACCAAGGTTGATAGTAAACAAAACTGCATCCACAGGATCGAACGAACTTCGCGATTAAATAGGCGTACGTTTCCGTTCGGTATCGATAATACATCACAGCGTTATTTCTTCGGTCGGCGGAATGGCCCCCAACGATAAAATTAACGAGAATATCCGCAACGGAATAGGAATTGCGACGATCGTCGTCACGGTTGCGCATCGAATCGACCGTACGCGCAACACGAGCCCACCGTCGTGGTTCGCATAATTCGAATTTCACCGTATTTTTGTCCCGGTCCCTTCGAGAGCTCGATCGACTGTTTCCGCGGGTCGAATCAACCCTCGCGTTCGGTACGCGCGCTCCAGGGTGATAACCAAGAAGAAGGGGAGAGGGGGAGGGCTGGAATGGTTAGAGCCCATAGGAGGACTCTAATTGCATATATTTGTCGCGTATTTATACGGCCATTCTATTCAAATGCACCGGGTGCAGCGGCTTGCCCCGAGAAGCTGAGACCTGGGTGTTACGGTCCTGTTTAAAATGGCTCGCGGTGCCTAGGAACGGCATTCACCGGTGCCAACAATTGCGATCTGCGGTTGAATTCTCGGCCCATGGGATACACCATGCTGAAACCGCGCTGAAATAATGGGAAAATCGTATACAATGGTTCGCTTTTCTGCCTCGAAGGCTTAGTTATTGTTCCAGAAACCGCTGAATGGAATTTCGTCTAGGATGCATTTCACTTTTAACGAGGGTCGCAACGCTGGCTTATTTAGCTGCAATAATGCGAGGTGTTGGTACCTTTTCTCATGGAAATTTACTCGATCGAAGCTTACTGGTTTATATATATATATATTTAATCTGCCATAAAAAAATCTGCCTAAAATAAATATTTTCTATATCCAGAAAGAATAAAATTGATCAATTGTCTCGAAAATAATGTCTCATGTACAGCCACGCGTGATGAGCGTCTATCAAATGCCGAGGGGATCTCGTAATTTTTATCCGCGAGCGTCAACTCGATCTCTCGCGTTACGACAATTTCTCAGCGCGTCATTTAAATACGAATCCACGGGACGCCCCGTCGTCTTCCCCAACTAGACTTCTCATTCAACAACCCTAACACCGAAAAAAGTGATGCGCGCCAAAGGAACCCGTCGCGCGTCGTGCCCGTCGGCCGGGTTAAAAGATCAGCTCGAAAAGCCAGAACGAAAGAGAGGGTGACAGGGTCTTCCACGCTCTGAAACGAGGTATCCTCCGGAGCATCGCGACAGGTGTCCGTCTTTCTGCTCTTCCAACCCCCGATGCTTGTAATTTATTCACAAAATGTCTCGCGTCGCTGCCCTCGCGACGGAAATACTCGCTTCCACGCGCGACGACAACGCTCTTTGGGATATCAAAAATTAGGGGTACAAAGCGGACTTTAACTGGGACTTTAAAAGCGATTTAACCCTTTCAGACCTTCATTTATTTTATTTTTTTCGTACTAATGTAATTTAATTTTTAAGGTTAACTTGGACTAAAATTAGTATGAAAAAGAAAATCCTAATGGTGTAGTTATCGAGGAAAACTGGTCTTTCTTCGTGTGCACAAATAAGGACATTCGCCCTAAGCGACAGGAACAAACAAATTGCAAGTTTAAAGGAGAACATACGCCGCCGTCTGTATGAAAATGACCCATCACTAACGTAACAGCATGCGACGCGACGATGCAATTATAAATCACAATAAAGCGTATCATTTATTAACGATCGCGTTGAACCGCGGCGAAATAACGCGTCCACGGACCGCGGTGCATGCACTCTGCATGGGAATCGTGGCGCAATTTGTATTCCGAACATGGTCTACCTGCATCTGCCTAAACCAGCGATTCTTAACCAAAGGCAGGCGAAACTCTCATCTGGATCAAACATTTCGAATAAAGTATACGATATATACGACTTCTAATTGGTTCTTTGTTCGATAAGAATCAGAAATAAATCATGCTTCGTGTTGGGCGAATAGAAACTTGTTCAAGTAACTATAAGGCGTTTTTTTAAAACGCAATATGGATCAACCACGTGAACGAAGGGCTAAGAACCACTGGCTTAAACAACCGCGGCGAAAACGCCCGAACAAGCGATAAATTAACCATTCGCGAATACGTCGGCCACGCTAGCCCTCGCTGTTGACTCGCTCCTGGCATGATTTCGCTGCAATATGCACCGACACCCATTGGCCCACCGGCTAACGGTAATAATAACAATTATTACGCTCGCGCCAGCTCTGTTACGGTAATACCAGCAACGTCGATAGCGTAATTGTCACGCGACACGGTAATCGCGATTAATTTTCATCTGCGTGGAAACGCAACCGCTGTTTGCATTCGTCGAATCGCGTTAGCCGAGATCAACCCAGGCGAATTAATGGACGAATGAATCACGCCGCAGGGAATATTATGACTGAGACCAAATATAGGAATTTCACCAAGATAAACATTATAAAAACGTGATCTGCGATAATATTAGAGGAGAAATATACCTTTTCGAGCGAACATCTTCTAAATTACTCGAGACGATAAGGATTCGTTTAATTCGTTGTTTATCGCGAGCGAGCGTCGCTGACGTCTGTCTCCCAACGTTCTTCAAGGTTCACAGAGTTCAGTGGAGATGTTCGTTCGCACAGAGCGACGCTAACAAAAGATAATTAGTTTAGAGTAATTAGCCGGTCTCTTCGTGCTCGTCTTGCTACCCTCTTTCTTCGTTCTCTGTTACTCGCGTCGTCCTTCTCCGCGTCAAAAGTAAGCCCACGTAAAAGGCAATTATTCCGTGCTTTTTGTTCTCTAATAAAACGATAGCGTATCTCTTGACATGGAAAGCCGATTAACATTAATCTGTTCCAAGCATCGTCGTGCAAGATGACCGTGACGAGTCTCTGGACTTTCGAATATCAGGTAGTATCGTCGTGTACCGTAATTCTCGTTTTTTTTTTTATTTTTTTTATTTTGCGGGTATGAGTATTATACATCACTGCGAAGTTCACAGTCTTCGTTGCTCGCATTAAAATTGCTATAACGACAGTATATAAAACACGAAATTCATGTTTTAGTATTTTCGCTGGTGTTACTAACAGTAGAAACTTTTAATAAATATTCGTATCGAACGAAAATTTTACTCTGCCCCCTCGAATTCTAATCGAAAACGAAACGTCAGCGTCAAAAATAACGTAGAAAGTCTCGTGTCCCGCGAGAGACGAGTAAATTCTGCAACTTGCTAAACAACTACGGAAGATCTATTTACATAACGCAACACCAGCTCCGCGTCCCCTCAAAAGAAGCTTTCAACGAGGCTGTAACTTAGCCCGAGACATTGTATTTAATTAAACGTCCAAGAATAAAGGCGTTAATTAAAGCCAGGAGTCCATTATTTCCTGAGGGGAGCTATGTCTCTCGGCTGCGAAGTAAATCTAGATTCTAGGATGTGTACAACTAATCGCGATAATCTACAACTTCCTCTCGCGAAATTTCAGACATATTTGGCCGGGTATAGCAATTTTGCAAAACATCTCAAATGGGCGCAAAAAAAAAAAATTGTGAGCGACGTCTCAATTCTGAATTAATTTAAAGCGTTTTGCCTTAGGCGCCAAGATTTAATACATATGTGTAATCTAGGTTATTATTTTGATAATAAAAAGTGATATAATTTCGTTTGAAAAAAGCTATTGTTCTTAGCATTCTCGAAATTACTTGGAAATTCGTTGGTCGCAGGATGACCTGACACCCAGCTTCGTTGATGTTTTCCACTTCATGTGGTCTACTCGTTAGAGCCAACCTCGGGCGCATTAGTGAAAGAACAGTGTGCGCGGCTAGAGAAGATCTCGTAATGGGAATGGCTCTAAACGATACGCAAGCAACCGTGCATATGATCGCCCGCTCGAGTAGGCGACACTCTTTATTTTAACTATTATTCCTAATTAGCGTTGAAAGGTCGTTCACCTGGCCGTGACTCGCGTGGAAGCCGATGGCGCGTTTATAATTTCAAGTTCAGCAAGTGGAATAAGTTAGCACGAGGCTGCAAAACGAACGGCGTCGTTCCTCGAAGAGGAAAGGGGCACTTTCATTCGCCATACACACCTTCTTCTTGCAGAAACTTGCAATTTACGCGCACCGACTGTCTCGTAAAGACGGTTTCAATAATACCGACGTATATTGTTCGTAACTTTATAAGCGCGTCGCTCTACTCGATAACATTAACCGATATATATTCACTGGCCTGCGGCACCCCCGCGGGGAACGACTCTATAAGCCGGCGATAAAAGGCCACGGAAGAAAAATTCGCTCGATATACAGCGACGGAGTTTTATGCGAGCACCGTTTCTGGGATAACTTTACGCAGCTGTAATTTCAAATTGGATAACGAAGCCGCGGGACTACTGTAAGCCATTTTGCCTAACAAGGAACGCCAACAGCGCGCGAGAGCACGAGGCATACTTTTTTATCGGCTCGTATTCGTGCTCGAGAGGTGAAACATTCCAAGTTGTTTGTTTCCATTTGAAAAAAATCTAACAGATAAATCGTAAATTCCTCTTGGAATAATGTTAAGCTCGAAATACGATTTTTAATATTTTTGTGAGTAACGGACGCAGAGGATTTGAAGAAGCTCGCTTATGCGCATACATTCGGCGAGCCTCCGTTCTCTTGCGTCACGGTACCCTTTTTCTCCATGAATTTTTTGTTTTACTCCCCCCTCTAATGGTCTCCCCTTGCGTTCTATGCATGGATCATGGCTCCCTTGGGAGAGCAATCTACCGTTTCCACCGACGAAAGAAATATTACGTATTCAGAACCACCGTGAAATTTGGATCGGTCTAATTGGACCGTTCCTGCGTTCATCGTCGTGGTCTGCGGAAAGACGACCCTCGCAAAAACTGAGAACAAGCGCGGCGGAACTAGTCACGAAAGAATCGACGATAATTTACGTTCTCGTATTCAGAAATCTCCTAACAAGCCAATCAATTCCGGACGATGCTTTATTTTTGGGCTGCTCGAAACGTACTTCGGAGGAGGCTACTGAGGAGGCATTGAAGGGAAGTGTAATTTACGATGATTGACAAATTGCAGGCCTGCTGTTGGTTAAAAGGTAATCGAACTCTGGAGATGCAAAAAAAAAAAAAGGAATTTTTGTGATTCGTAGTTGTATTTATGATAGCTGCGCCCCGCGGTTTCACCCGTATGGAATACTATTCATTCTATGCTTGTTTGCTCGATCTTTTTAAGCGCATAACTATCGCTTCAGTTTCGAAGATATATTCTTCGACTGTATTATAATATGCTACGGCATTTGAAAATCGAGGCCAAAAGAAAATTAGCCGGTGAAAGAACAGTTCGACGACTAAACGCGACGAAGACGCGAGGTTGGAAACTGCACCGGATGCTTCCCCGTTGCACAGAGTCGTTTGCTATCGCCCCAAAACCGCGAATCGACCGCAGGATGGGACCCGACATCGGTAATTGGGTTTTCAGCCATTTCGCGACAATAATTTCCACGCGCGCACCCGTCGAGTCCCATTATCCGCCGCAAACACGCGCCACATTATCGTTGCATTACGCTAATTGAACATGTGTTTCCTATTATAGGACGCTACTCGATACCGACGTCAGTTCGCGATATCTAGGATATTTTCGCGACGTGGTAACGGAACCCTCCGAGTACGAAACGGGGGAGGGGGGGGGGGGGGGCAAACGTTGAAAAAGCGACGAAAGAGACCGGAGCTCTTGCCTTGAACCCAGAATACGAGGTAGCTTTAATTGGCATAATAAACCTTTAAATAGAAATCTCGCGGATGGCAGAGAATGGCGTGCTGAAAGGTCGTCGGTGCCCCTCCGCGCCGGCCACGTCAACATGGGTGTCTCGGGTTTCCTTTGCAAGAGAGAAGCGCATAAAGCGTTCCGATTACCGCAACATCTTTACGCGGCTCTGATTGGACGTAAAATTCTGTTGAATCAGGCACGGAGAATTTTCTTCGGTTAATTGTGGAGGGATTTAAACGGAGAATATTCTCTACTTGGTTGCAGATGGATTAAAGTCGACTTTTCGGATAGCGTGAGATAACGATTTTTACGTTTCAACAAATTGGATTCTCTCCGAAGCACCTCCAGAAGAATATTTAACTGTTGGGTCTACAACCACGAGTACGACTCGTGGTAAGGAATTTAGGCCAAAGCGCGAGTCTGACTGCCCGTTTACTATGGCCCGAGTAATCGAGAGATGGCGCGTAGGTCAAGAGGTTAATAAATGTTATAAAATAATTCGCGCCTCGCTTTCCTTCGTGCAATTCCAAATTCCATTTTCCCCAGCTCGTTGACCTTCTTATCGTTACGAAAACAAAGTATTCCAATCGACTTCTCGACCTAGAACAAACCCCGCCAAGAATGTAAAACACAAAGCCAGCAACGAAGCTAAGCGCGCCAACTCGCTATTACCCTAAGCTGGCGAATGCTCTGGCCATTCCTCCGTTGCCTCATCCGCGAGATTACAGCAATATCGCGGTAATGCCGCGCCTGGAACGAGGATCGGGGACTGGGAAATAATTCGAAAAGGGGTAGAAAGTATCGGAGATTGTGATCTCAGCCCGCATCTAATGATATTTAGAGTTCGTTTTCTTCGGTTGCATTGGAACACCGAACGGGTTTCCTCGTCGCGGTTGAACGACGAAGGTGACCGGGCGCAATCCGCGGACGGGTGGAAAAAGAAACGAAATGAATTCCACGGCAATCGCAATCGCAAGGGCCGAGTTAACGGTAATACGCGATGATACGAAGGACGTAGCCGCGAGAACCAATTTATTCTCCCATCCATCCAAAGTTTTTTTTATCTTTTATTCTTTCTTTCTTCTTCTTTTTTTTTTACACTGCCAGCCTAGGAACGAAGATTATTTACCACGATATTCAGTCACGTTCGTATCTCTGGTTTACATTTTTCTTCCCCACCAGATCTCTCCGCGGCGTGAATTCTGCGCGCGAAAAATGGCTGAATCGATTGTTGTTGCGAAAGCGAACGCAAAAAATCTTTATTACCATCCGACGCGGATATGGGGTGCGTCCTTTATTACCCGGAAATGGTCGGGAGAATGTTTAGCCAGCGCTCGGGCTGCGAGGGACGTAAACCTACAGGACGATGCAAAAGCGATGTTCTATAAAAATAAACGGAAGTAGGAATTTTTAATAATTGCTCACTGGTGTTACGGAAGCGAAATGAATTTTAAAGTAAAGAAGGGCGAAGAGTGCGACACGACGTAAGAAACGCGTTGAAATCTCTAACAATTCGCGACGAACATTTCGCACGATCTTCTTGGCCCTCGCGTTCGCAGATGAGAAATCCCAGCGACGCGCGAGAACGGTTCGATCGAAAATGCAAATTCGACTCGGTGGAAAGAAGACACGGCTGGCAAAAAGCAGTTCCGCGTGATGCAGCGGCGAGAATTAAGTACGCTCGGTGCATCATTTAGGCTTCGAGATAAAAACAACGTACGGAACCGTTAATTCGGACGAGCGTGGCGCTCCTTATGAGACTTGTCTCGCGTTCGTGCGAAACTTCGATCCCGAGGTTTTGCCGCGATCTATCTGGCTACTATAATGATAATTTCAGGTGAATTACGGGGTTGCATCGGCACTTTTAATATTCCACTTTTGTTGATCCTTCCGCGAATCGCGGGGAGATGATTGTTCGGTGCAAGAAGTACTATAAAGGTACTCTTGATGATCGTGTTCGTCGTTTACTTCGTTTAATGCGAGTAAAAAGGAAAGAGTTTGAATTTTTTGTGTCGTAGTTCTGGCACGTGCTACGACGGAGACTTAATGGAAATGAAGTATAATAATCATTATTAAACTGTGGATGTTCGTACACGTCTTACATTTTTATATATTTGCACTTGTCATGAATGCATAAATATCCACAGTTTAATCGTTATGGAATGCTCAAAGTAGTTGAACGTGGTTATCTGGCCCATAACGCGATATAATATAACAATTAATTTTCTATAATATTCATTTTGTTTGCAACCCTTCCGTGGCACGAGTCCCCATTTCCTTCTGGCCAGCGCTCGATAACTACAACGTTAACCGAACCCATCTGCCCGCTGACCTCTGCCCCGCAAGCCTGACCTTGCGGACACGATGCAGAACTCGCATGTCAATTAACGCAGTCAACCTGCTCGCCACGCATCCGAAGCGATCTCCTCGTCGCGCTGAAACCTGTTCCACCTGCGTCGACGTTTAATTATGTCACTCGCCCAATATTTTTGTCGGTCGCGAAACGAGGAAAGTTCACTCGTGTCAGTCGTAGTTGGCCTGAATTCTTCGGCGACGAGCTCGCGAATAAAGGCGCGGCTTTAAATTTAATCAGCCCGCGGTTTCGCACGTTTCCAGGCTCGCGTTATTCGCGTTAAACCGGCTCGAGGAACGGCGCGGCCGGACGTCTTCCTAATTTCCTTTTAATTCGAGTCCCTGTAACCCGACGACCGCGAGAACACGAGGCGGGGTCACAGACGGCGCGCCGTAATGGACAACGCGACGCGTTTTCGTGCGAATTTCGCACGCGCTGCAGGTACCGTTCTCGCAGCCGGCACGAAATTAAACGTAAACGCAAAGATTCGGGAAATGGGACGGCCTAATTATTCGTCCCGCGCACGCATCGTTAATTTTTCATTACAGTTATAACGCGTTTCGCGCGGCGGTCGGTTTCGACCGGGTAACGGACGCGGCGAACTTGAACTAGAACCGCGTGATTTATCGATAGCCTTACGGATAAATACGGATGGGCTATTAACGGTTGTTACTTCGGAATTCGTTTGTACTCGCTGCTGTGCTTGGAAACAGGTCGCGTGAGTCACTAATTTTAGACGAGTCGTTTAGGTTACAAAGACATTTGTCGAGCACAATTGTTACTTTTGGAAGGGAACTTAATCGTAAGGAGTGGGGTTCGCACCCAATCCAAGCGTTTCCTCTTGGCGACTATTACCGATATCGCGTCACAAGCCGGACGCGATGTTCGGCAGGGGGTCTTATCGGTGTTCATAAAAAGAAGGAACCGTCCCGCGAAAAAGGGGACTCGATACCGCAGGAAAGAAGAACGAGCCACGATACAACGGAGACGATCTGACGCGGACTACCGAGGTATGTAGCGGCAGGATATCGGGAGTGTCCTTTATTTCGGCGCTGGGACACGCCGTTGCTTGTCAGCAGGACCCTCTATCGTCGTTCGCTCGGGGTAACTTTATACTCGGGATGATACTCCGTGTAACCCCTGGAACCACGACTCGATAAAGCCGCCTGGCAAAAATTCGACCGATAGAGGCGAATTTATTTTGCCTCCTTTTTCCACGGGAACAAAAAAAAAACGAGAAAAAAAAGGAAACGAGAGGAATAAGTCCTGCGACCGGAGGAAGATAATCCAAATACTGCGAGGGCGAGGCGGACGCCGGCTTCCTGAGGGGATCTTACGATGAATGGGATACGGGGATTTCGAACAAGTTTGGGGAAGTGAATTTAGACATCAAACGACGGTATTGCGGTTGGGTATTTTGTTGTTGCGAACAATGTACTCGGTCCCACGCAGCTGCTCGAAAAGCAGTGTCCTTGCCAAACGATATTTTCTTACACCCATAAATTGTTTACCGAAACGATTGTAACCCTTAGGGGAACATTAGAATAAATACATATGTACATACAAAGAAACTTTTCGTATTTATTTTTTTTTAACCAATGCAATGTTTAACGTGAAAAAATAAAAGTTTCAGTGTGAAAAATATGCATAAAGGAGCTTCGAATAGCCAAAATACGTATGAATATGCAATAAAATATCGATACGACAAGATACTACGACTGTTTCGGTTCGTCTTCGTATGCCTACCAAGGAATATTCACAACCAGTTGTATGCTTACGGGTTATTCAAACGCACGTAAAGCCCCCGAAACAAATTAACCGTGCAAGTCGGGGGCTTACCGTATCCTAAACGCAAATTACCAGCTCAAATTGCTCCCCATCGCTACCGAACGCGTACCCGCAAACTCGCGGAGAATAAAACCAACACCGCATCACGGAATGCTCCCATCCCAGCGTTCTCGGTGTTCCAGGAATATCCTCGGGAGTCGCGCGGCGCGCCAAAAATCTCCCACGGGTACTCGAAACGATCAATATTTCCCAGAGACCGTCGCGTCGCGTAAGTGCACCACGAGTTAAGGGGAGAGAGGGAACGGAGTAACAGGCCCACGCAGTCTTGGCGATTTGTTTCTTCGTTTTGCGTCTCATTTGAGAGAAAAATATCCTTTAGCGCGGCGGTGGGGGGGAGAAGATGGAGAGCCGACGGCCACATAGTACGCACAAAATCCGGCCCCGAGCCGGAGGTTCGATAATAAATATGCAAAAAGGAGGAGCGCCGATGCCGTAAATAAAAACGGCGGGTTTGCGTGCTGCGATCGCACCATGTGCCAGCGAACGAGCAGAACCTCGAAATAAAAGGACGAAACGGACAGAGGGGGAGGCGTATTGGTCGAATGGAGCAGAAAGGGAACTGGACTCGCGAAACGGTGCGAAAGAGCAACAGTACGCACCGACCTGTCCTGGTAATCTCTTGATTTAGTTCGACTTAGGGCCAAGGCAGGACGTGTTTTTCGGTCACTTTGTCGGTCCTTTTCGGGCAACGGGGAACGATGAAGATACCAAGGGCTGCAAAAACGCGAGGTAACGACAGAGAGAGATATCTCAGCCACGAGAATCGTCGAGCCGTGATATCGACCTGATGGCTCTATTTATAGAAGGTTCGACCTGGCTCGGGCTAAATTTGGGGGTGTCGATTCCGTTCCAACCTCCTCCCTTTCGAAGGTACAAATGCATCCTCGATAGGTTTAGTGTTATAATTATCGGATAGAATATCACTATGATTTTCAAATATCTCGATTAATTAATATGATCGATCAACAACGACCGATATAATTTTCGTCTACTCTGGGGGGTCGAACAATTATACATGTATTGGAGAATTTGACCAATAATGTCTAACATTCCAAGAAAAAATAATTTGTTATTCCAAAAATATTTGTTCGTCCTGTTAGCATCGGGGAGAAATAATAACGTAACGACGTAGTAAGTACCGATCCAGCGGTGCACTCGATCGATCAAGGGGATCGATAGATCATGTTCCTAAGTGTTTAACCAGTAAACAGCACAGCCCCGAGGGATTACGTGGTTAGTACTCACCTGTACTCGCTGTCGATGATGATCCTGCTTCCGCTGCCGCCTCTCCAGTTCCTCCTTCCGCTCGATCAGCGACCTTATCTCGACGGCTGCCACGGGCGCAATGGTGTCGTCAGGTACGTCTGTACACGAGGGTAATCTTCTTAGGGAAGGAAGGGGCTCGTCCTCCCCTTCGCTGTAACTTTCCACGAGGAGCTCCGAGTCGCTCTGAAAGCGATTCAATGATTTCGCTTGTACCAAATTCTGGGAAAAACAATCTTTCTATTATTCAATCGCCTCGGGTATACGAGCCACTCCCGTATAATTTGTTCTGTATACAAGATGAGTGACCCTCGTATGTTTACATTCAGGGATTCGATTACTTTACTTTGTATGCTTCGAGTGCTCGATACGATACAAAAAAAAAGTTGTTTATCACCGTGCTCGGACGGTTGAGACGCGTGTTCGAATTTACAGAAACAGTTATATTATGTCTACTTTCGTATGTACGTACATTGATTCTGCAAATGAATAATTAGAGACATTAATAATACGCTTGTAATTTGTATTTAACCCCTCAAGAATAATAAGAGCTAATCTGTCGTAATACAATGTGGCGAGGTTTAAAATATTCCACAAACAAAAAAGTTGATTTCGCGTTTCTTACACCCCTGATTTACCCGACAACATCCGCTGATTCTTTGAAGCGCCATACTCTCGTCCCCCCCCAAAGTTCTGTCTCTCGCAAGTACAAGGGGATGAATATTTCATGAAGGGGTAAAAATTACTCCCATAATCCTTAACGAAATTCTTTGTTGAAGTCTGCGTTCGCATTAATCGAACGGTGGGTCGCTAGCGCGTTTAATTTACTTTGGGCGAACTTTCTGAATGAGTTAGTTACCTGCTCCGGGGGTGAACTCGGCGTGCTTGTGCTGGAGGCTTCGACTACGGATACGTATTCGCTGATACCAGTCTCGCTCTTCTGTAACTTCAAAACTGGCGTCTCGAGCCCGCAGAGGAACACTTGCCCGAAAAAGAGAATCTTGTTTATCCTGAGGCACACTTGGGCGATTTCCTGCAACACAGGTCCGTAGTAGGCGCCAACACCGAGACAAACGAAACTCGGGTTTCGGAGCATTTTCATCGCGCAACTTTTAATTGAAACGTTTCGCTGAAAGAAACCGTGCTTGGGTAGGCAAAATAAGTCGACTGCTTTAATTTCTTTTATCACGACTTTTGCTCGAGGGGGAGGTATAACGAAAACAGTATTCAATTAAAAAGTTTTGTCAATTAGGAAATGATATCAATTGCAGCGTTATATCGAGACAAGGGAGATACCTAGCTGTTGCGTCGAAGAAAAATGAAATGGCAAAAATGCGAGCCTTACTAATAGGGTAGTACAATTACGGGAAATTAATAATTATTATTGATCGTGAAAGTAACGCAAGTTACTTACTATATCTTCGTTCTTGTCGACGTAGCAAGGATCCTGAGGATTACACATCAGCGGCGTGAATCCTGCCAGGGTCGTATCTTCAGGCAGTTTCACCAGCTCGACCTCTGAAACAAATATCAACCATAATCGTTATAAATTATAAACATCTCATCTTCGCGCTGATAATGGTCTCCAGATTTATGTCTGAATCTTACTCGGAATTATAAAAGTTTATTAATCTAGAAGAGCACACAAAAATCGCTGCAATGTAATTCTTCACCTACAACCCTGTTACATCTTCCAGTACTCGAGATCACCAGAACAAGGTCACGAGAAAATATTTGCCACGGTGTCTCACATTGCAGCACGATTCCCTGAAAATTATTCAGCCCAGCTCGCGACCTCTGAATCGAAGCGACGAACAATGACACTCGCGACGCGTTATCATGCAAATGTGAGTCGAATGCGCCGGCGATAAACATTCAGCAACAACTACCGGGGAGTGGCAGGGCGTTCCTGTCAGTCCCAGCATCGTGGACGAATGAACGATGTCTAAAGATATTCAACCTGTCGGATGACACACTTGCGCGACCGATGAGTTCCTCTAAGTCGCATCGCGAGGCGCATACCTTCTCACCCGCATCGAGCGTCGATAATGGAACAATATAACGCCTGGGACATGACGCCAGAGAATACGAGATGTCCGCGATGACGATTCGTTTTCTTTTCCGCCTCTTACTTTGTTAGAAATACGCGAATACGTAAATTAAGGGTTAAGATTCCAGCTTGTCCGTAAAGCGGAATCGATGTCTCCTGTGGCTGGCGATGCGACTATCACGCATCGAAGTCTCCGGAGCGACGTTTGCGTTCGCGCTCATTTTTCTTATACAAAAACAAGCAGCTCTGCGAATCTGAAATTTTTCTGCTGTTCTCTCTTGAATATAATCACATTTATTCATCACAGTGAATAAGACGCAAGTTTTAATTAACAAGAGCATGTAAACAGTAAAAAAAAGCAAGAGGCGAAGAACTTGTTTCGCAACCGAAACTAACCCTACGCGGCATCAGCGTTTAGGCGAATAATTAACGCAAGAAACATCGAAAGAAACAGGGATCGCTCGAGGAACATCTCGGGTATCGTGTCACGAATGCCGAGATCCATCGCGTCGTTAGCAACGCGCGCGAGAACGATACCACTTAACGCGATCGCCACGACACCGATTTGGAATTCGCATTAACAACCTGCATGCGAAATAGAGAGCGCGATTAGGTTTCTATATTTCTTTCCCCGCGGTGGAACGAGCCTAGACTTAATCTACCTCATGCGAGGTCCTCCGGATGATCAATTGCTGGAGCCGGCACGCTGATCCTCCTAACTCGATCCTCCTCACGTTCCACGCGAGTTCCCGACGATACTGACCCTGAACTTCGTGTAATATTCGCGATAAATGCATCCTGGCCGTGTAAAACGATTCGAGGGACGCCGCGGCGCAACGCGCGCGAATATTAATGGCGCCTGGCCGACCGACACAGATTCGAAATCGGTAGACGAGGCATCGCTGCCTCATCCGATTCCGGTAAAATCAGACGGCAGATCACGGATTGCCCACAAAACTTGTCAGAGAGTATAATAGAACGCATAATAAATATTCGTACGTGTGTAATATGTTACGTTATATGTTATATTATATGTAATGTGTTAAGTAAAATCCGTTCCAGCCGTTAAATCATCAAGCACGAAGGCGAAATCGATACTTGCGCCGGTTCGGCCTGAGAACCGCGCTGGCGAAATATACGATTGCGAGGCGGACCATAATTTTCCCTACTGTCTGCTGAAAATCCCAATTACGCCCAAGGAATTTATTGTTAAACGAGAGATCGTTGGCCCGATCGAGGATGATACAGCGCGCCTCGAACTGTTTCCTTGGCTCTGACACGAGACTCTACGAAGACCTGATCATCTCGAGGAAGAAGAAGCTCCGAGCCGGCGATAACAAAAAATCCAACTTGT